>NW_027422319.1:0-173075 GCF_037893015.1 Macrotis lagotis
CCCTTGCCTCGCCTGACCGTGCCTTGCCTTGCGTTACCCTTTCCTTGCCTTGCCGTGCATTGCCTAGCCGTGCGTTGTCGTGCATCAGCCTTGCCTTGCCTCAAGGTGCCTTGCCTTGCGTTACCTTTTCCTTGCCTTGCCGTGCATTGCCTAGCCGTGCGTTGCCGTGCCTTAGCCTTCTTTCCCCTTGCCGTGCCGTTCTTTCCGTTACCCTTGCCTTGCCTTGCTTTCCCTTGCCTTCCTTGGTTTCCGTTACTCTTTGCTTCCTTCCGTGCATTGCCTAGCCTTGCGCTGTCGTGCATTAGCCTTGCCTTGCCTCAGAGTGCCTTGCCTTGCGTTACCTTTTCCTTGGCTGGCCGTGCATTGTCTAGCCGTGCGTTGTGGTGCCTTAGCCTTGTTTCACCTTGCCATAGCCTTGCTTGCTTTGCCTTGCTTTGCCTTGCCTTCCTTGCCTTCCGTTGCTCTTTGCTTGCCTTCCGTGCATTGCCTAGCCTTGCGTTGTCGTGCCTTAGCCTTGCCTCGCCTGACAGTGCCTTGCCTTGCGTTACCCTTTCCTTGCCTGGCCGTGCATTGCTCAGTCTTGCGTTGCCGTGCCTTAGCCTTGTTTCCCCTTGCCGTGCCGTGCCTTTTGTTACACTTCCCTTGCCTTGCTTTGCCTTGCCTTCCTTTCCTTCCATTACTCTTTCCTTGCCTAGCCGTGCACTGCGTAGCCTTGCGTTTTCGTGCATTACTCTTGCATCGCCTGACCGTGCCTTGCCTTGCGTTACCCTTTCCTTGCCTTGCCGTGCATTGCGTAGCCCTTCGTTACCGTGCCTTAGCCTTGTTTCCCCTTGCCGAGCCGTTCCTTCCGTTACCCTTCCCTTCCCCTGCTTTCCCTTGGCTTCCTTGCCTTCCGTTACTCTTTGCATGCCTTGCGTTGTCGTGCCTTAGCCTTGCCTCGCCTGATCGTGCCTTGCCTTGCTTTACCCTTTCCTTGCCTTGCATTGCCTAGCCGTGCGTTGTCGTGCATCAGCCTTGCCTTGCCTCACCGTGCCTTGCCTTGCGTTACCCTTTCCTTGACTTGCCGTGCATTGCCTAGCCGTGCGTTGCCGTGCCTTAGCCTTGTTTCCCCTTGTCGTGCCGTTCCTTCCGTTACCCTTGCCTTGCCTTGCTGTCCCTTGCCTTCCTTGCCTTCCGTTACTCTTTGCTTGCCTTCCGTGCATTGCCTAGCCTTGCGTTGTCGTGCATTAGCCTTGCCTCCCCAAACCGTGCCTTGCCTTGCGTTACCCTTTCATTGCCTTGCCGTGCATTGCCTAGCCTTGCGTTGTCGTGCATCAGCCTTGCCTTGCCTCACCGTGCCTTGCCTTGCGTTACCCTTTCCTTGCCTTGCCGTGCATTGCCTAGCCCTGCGTTGCCGTGCCTTAGCCTTGTTTCCCCTTGCCGTGCCGTTCCTTCCGTTACCCTTGCCTTGACTTGCTTTCCCTTGCCTTCCTTGCCTTCCGTTACTCTTTGCTTGCCTTCCGTGCATTGCCTAGCCTTGCGTTGTCGTGCATTAGCCTTGCCTCCCGAAACCGTGCCTTGCCTTGCGTTACCCTTTCCTTGCCTTGCCCTGCATTGCCTAGAACTGTGTTGTCGTGCCTTAGCCTTGTTTCCCATTACCGTGCCGTTCCTTCCGTTACCCTTGCCTTCCCCTGCTTTCCTTTGCATTCCTTGCCTTCCGTTACTCTTTGCTTGCCTTCCGTGCATTGCCTAGCCTTGCGTTGTCGTGCCTTAGCCTTGTTTCCCCTTGCCGTGCCGTGCCTGTTGTTACACTTGCCTTGCCGTGCTTTGCCTTGCCTTCCTTTCCTTCCGTTACTCTTTCCTTGCGTAGCCGTGCACTGCCTAGCCTTGCGATGTCGTGCATTAGCTTTCCCTCGCCTGACAGTGCCTTGCCTTGCGTTACCCTTTCCTTGCCTTGCCGTGCATTGCCTAGCCCTGCGTTGCCTTGCCTTAGCCTTGTTTCCCCTTGCCGAGCCGTTGCTTCCGTTACCCTTCCCTTGCCTTGGTTTCCCTTGCCTTCCTTGCCTTCCGTTACTCTTTGCTTGCCTTCCGTGCATTGCCTAGCCGTGCGTTGTCGTGCATTAGCTTTGTCTTGCCTTACCGTGCCTTGCCTTGCGTTACCCTTTCCTTGCCTGGCCGTGCATTGCCTAGCCGTGCGTTGCCGTTCCTTAGCCTTGTTTCCCCTTGCCGTGCCTTGCCTTTTGTTACACTTGCCTTGCCTTGCTTTGCCTTGCCTTCCTTTCCTTCCGTTACTCTTTCCTTGCCTAGCCGTGCACTGCCTATCCTTGCGTTGCCGTGCATTAGCCTTGCCTCCCCAAACCATGCCTTGCCTTGCGTTACCATTTCCTTGCCTTGCCCTGCATTGCCTAGCCGTGCGTTACCGTGCCTTAGCCTTGTTTCCCCTTGCCGTGCCGTTCCTTCCGTTAACCTTGCCTTGCCTTGCATTCCCTTGCCTTCCTTGCGTTCCGTTACTCTTTGCTTGCCTTCCGTGCATTGCCTAGCCTTGCGTTGTCGTGCCTTAGCCTTGCCTCGCCTGACCGTGCCTTGCTTTGCGTTACCCTTACCTTGGCTTGCCCTGCATTGCCTAGCCCTGTGTTGTCGTGCCTTAGCCTTGTTTCCCCTTACCGTGCCGTTCCTTTCGTTACCCTTGCCTTCCCCTGCTTTCCCTTGCATTCCTTGCATTCCGTGACTCTTTGCTTGCCTTCCGTGCATTGCCTAGCCTTGCGTAGTCGTGCCTTAGCCTTGCCTAGCCTCACCGTGCCTTGCCTTGCGTTACCCTTTCCTTGCCTTGCAGTTCATTGCCTAGCCGGTCGTTGTCGTGCCTTAGCCTTGTTTGCCCTTGCCGTGCCGTTCCTTCCGTTACCCTTGCCTTGCTTTCCCTTGCCTTCCTTGCCTTCCGTTACTCTTTGCTTGCCTTCCGTGCATTGCCTAGCCTTGCGTTGTCGTGTCTTAGCCTTTTTTCACCTTGCCATAGCCTTGCTTGCGTTGCCTTGCTTTGCCTTGCCTTCCTTGCCTTCCGTTACTCTTTGCTTGCCTTCCGTGCATTGCCTAGCCTTGCGTTGTCGTGCCTTAGACTTGCCTCGCCTGACAGTGCCTGGCCTTGCGTTACCCTTTCCTTGCCTTGCCGTGCACTGCCAAGCCTTGCCTTGTCGTGCATTAGCCTTGCCTTGCCTGACCGTGCCTTGCCTGGCGTTACCCTTTCCTTGCCTTGCCCTGCATTGCCTAGCCCTGTGTTGTCGTGCCTAAGCCTTGTTTCCCCTTGCCGTGCCGTTACTTCCGTTACCCTTGCCTTGCCTTGCTTTCCCTTGCCTTCCTTGGTTTCCGTTACTCTTTGCTTGACTTCCGTGCATTGCCTAGCCTTGCGCTGTCGTGCATTAGACTTGCCTTGCCTCACAGTGCCTTGCCTTGCGTTACCTTTTCCTTGGCTGGCCGTGCATTGCCTAGCCGTGCGTTGTGGTGCCTTAGGCTTGTTTCACCTTGCCATAGCCTTGCTTGCTTTGCCTTGCCTTCCTTGCCTTCCGTTACTCTTTGCGTGCCTTCCGTGCATTGCCTAGCCTAGCGTTGCCGTGCCTTAGCCTTGCCTCGCCTAACCGTGCCTTGCCTTGCTTTACCCTTTCCTTGCCTTGCCGTGCATTGCCAAGCCGTGCGTTGTCGTGCATTAGCCTCGCCTTGCCTTACCGTGCCTTGCCTTGCGTTACCCTTTCCTTGCCTGGCCGTGCATTGCTTAGCCTTGCGTTGCCGTACCTTAGCCTTGTTTCCCCTTGCCGTGCCGTGATTTTTGTTACACTTGCCTTGCCTTGCTTTGCCTTTCCTTCCTTTCCTTCCGTTACTCTTTCCTTGCCTAGCCGTGCACTGCGTAGCCTTGCGTTTTCGTGCATTACTCTTGCATCGCCTGACCGTGCCTTGCCTTGCGTTACCCTTTCCTTGCCTTGCCGTGCATTGCGTAGCCCTTCGTTACCGTGCCTTAGCCTTGTTTCCCCTTGCCGAGCCGTTCCTTCCGTTACCCTTCCCTTCCCCTGCTTTCCCTTGGCTTCCTTGCCTTCCGTTACTCTTTGCATGCCTTGCGTTGTCGTGCCTTAGCCTTGCCTCGCCTGATCGTGCCTTGCCTTGCGTTACCCTTTCCTTGCCTTGCATTGCCTAGCCGTGCGTTGTCGTGCATCAGCCTTGCCTTGCCTCACCGTGCCTTGCCTTGCGTTACCCTTTCCTTGACTTTCCGTGCATTGCCTAGCCGTGCGTTGCCGTGCCTTAGCCTTGTTTCCCCTTGTCGTGCCGTTCCTTCCGTTACCCTTGCCTTGCCTTGCTGTCCCTTGCCTTCCTTGCCTTCCGTTACTCTTTGCTTGCCTTCCGTGCATTGCCTAGCCTTGCGTTGTCGTGCATTAGCCTTGCCTCCCCAAACCGTGCCTTGCCTTGCGTTACCCTTTCATTGCCTTGCCGTGCATTGCCTAGCCTTGCGTTGTCGTGCATCAGCCTTGCCTTGCCTCACCGTGCCTTGCCTTGCGTTACCCTTTCCTTGCCTTGCCGTGCATTGCCTAGCCCTGCGTTGCCGTGCCTTAGCCTTGTTTCCCCTTGCCGTGCCGTTCCTTCCGTTACCCTTGCCTTGACTTGCTTTCCCTTGCCTTCCTTGCCTTCCGTTACTCTTTGCTTGCCTTCCGTGCATTGCCTAGCCTTGCGTTGTCGTGCATTAGCCTTGCCTCCCGAAACCGTGCCTTGCCTTGCGTTACCCTTTCCTTGCCTTGCCCTGCATTGCCTAGAACTGTGTTGTCGTGCCTTAGCCTTGTTTCCCATTACCGTGCCGTTCCTTCCGTTACCCTTGCCTTCCCCTGCTTTCCTTTGCATTCCTTGCCTTCCGTTACTCTTTGCTTGCCTTCCGTGCATTGCCTAGCCTTGCGTTGTCGTGCCTTAGCCTTGTTTCCCCTTGCCGTGCCGTGCCTGTTGTTACACTTGCCTTGCCGTGCTTTGCCTTGCCTTCCTTTCCTTCCGTTACTCTTTCCTTGCGTAGCCGTGCACTGCCTAGCCTTGCGATGTCGTGCATTAGCTTTGCCTCGCCTGACAGTGCCTTGCCTTGCGTTACCCTTTCCTTGCCTTGCCGTGCATTGCCTAGCCCTGCGTTGCCTTGCCTTAGCCTTGTTTCCCCTTGCCGAGCCGTTGCTTCCGTTACCCTTCCCTTGCCTTGGTTTCCCTTGCCTTCCTTGCCTTCCGTTACTCTTTGCTTGCCTTCCGTGCATTGCCTAGCCGTGCGTTGTCGTGCATTAGCTTTGTCTTGCCTTACCGTGCCTTGCCTTGCGTTACCCTTTCCTTGCCTGGCCGTGCATTGCCTAGCCGTGCGTTGCCGTTCCTTAGCCTTGTTTCCCCTTGCCGTGCCTTGCCTTTTGTTACACTTGCCTTGCCTTGCTTTGCCTTGCCTTCCTTTCCTTCCGTTACTCTTTCCTTGCCTAGCCGTGCACTGCCTATCCTTGCGTTGCCGTGCATTAGCCTTGCCTCCCCAAACCGTGCCTTGCCTTGCGTTACCATTTCCTTGCCTTGCCCTGCATTGCCTAGCCGTGCGTTACCGTGCCTTAGCCTTGTTTCCCCTTGCCGTGCCGTTCCTTCCGTTAACCTTGCCTTGCCTTGCATTCCCTTGCCTTCCTTGCGTTCCGTTACTCTTTGCTTGCCTTCCGTGCATTGCCTAGCCTTGCGCTGTCGTGCATTAGACTTGCCTTGCCTCACAGTGCCTTGCCTTGCGTTACCTTTTCCTTGGCTGGCCGTGCATTGCCTAGCCGTGCGTTGTGGTGCCTTAGGCTTGTTTCACCTTGCCATAGCCTTGCTTGCTTTGCCTTGCCTTCCTTGCCTTCCGTTACTCTTTGCGTGCCTTCCGTGCATTGCCTAGCCTAGCGTTGTCGTGCCTTAGCCTTGCCTCTCCTAACCGTGCCTTGCCTTGCGTTACCCTTTCCTTGCCTTGCCGTGCATTGCCAAGCCGTGCGTTGTCGTGCATTAGCCTCGCCTTGCCTTACCGTGCCTTGCCTTGCGTTACCCTTTCCTTGCCTGGCCGTGCATTGCTTAGCCTTGCGTTGCCGTACCTTAGCCTTGTTTCCCCTTGCCGTGCCGTGATTTTTGTTACACTTGCCTTGCCTTGCTTTGCCTTTCCTTCCTTTCCTTCCGTTACTCTTTCCTTGCCTAGCCGTGCACTGCGTAGCCTTGCGTTGTCGTGCATTACCCTTGCCTCGCCTGACCGTGCCTTGCATTGCGTTACCCTTTCCTTGCCTTGCCGTGCATTGCCTAGCCCTGCGTTGTCGTGCCTTAGCCTTGTTTCCCCTTGCCGTGCCGTTCCTTCCGTTACCCTTGCCTTCCCCTGCTTTCTCTTGCCTTCCTTGCCTTCCGTTACTCTTTGCTTGCCTTTCGTGCATTGCCTAGCCTTGCGTTGTCGTGCCTTTGCCTTGCGTCGCCTGACCGTGCCTTGCCTTGCGTTACCCTTTCCTTGCCTTGCCGTGCATTGCCTAGCCGTGCGTTGTCGTGCATCAGCCTTGCCTTGCCTCACCGTGCCTTGCCTTGCGTTACCCTTTCCTTGCCTTGCCGTGCATTGCCTAGCCCTGCGTTGCCGTGCCTTAGCCTTGTTTCCCCTTGCCGTGCCGTTCCTTCCGTTACCCTTGCCTTGACTTGCTTTCCCTTGCCTTCCTTGCCTTCCGTTACTCTTTGCTTGCCTTCCGTGCATTGCCTAGCCTTGCGTTGTCGTGCATTAGCCTTGCCTCCCGAAACCGTGCCTTGCCTTGCGTTACCCTTTCCTTGCCTTGCCCTGCATTGCCTAGAACTGTGTTGTCGTGCCTTAGCCTTGTTTCCCATTACCGTGCCGTTCCTTCCGTTACCCTTGCCTTCCCCTGCTTTCCTTTGCATTCCTTGCCTTCCGTTACTCTTTGCTTGCCTTCCGTGCATTGCCTACCCTTGCGTTGTCGTGCCTTAGCCTTGTTTCCCTTTGCCGTGCCGTGCCTGTTGTTACACTTGCCTTGCCGTGCTTTGCCTTGCCTTCCTTTCCTTCCGTTACTCTTTCCTTGCGCAGCCGTGCACTG
Organism: Macrotis lagotis; assembly: GCF_037893015.1. NCBI lineage: Eukaryota > Metazoa > Chordata > Mammalia > Peramelemorphia > Peramelidae > Macrotis > Macrotis lagotis. Next base: position 7,059 of record NW_027422319.1, read on the forward strand.
CCTAGCCTTGCGATGTCGTGCATTTGCTTTGCCTCGCCTGACAGTGCCTTGCCTTGCGTTACCCTTTCCTTGCCTTGCCGTGCATTGCCTAGCCCTGCGTTGCCTTGCCTTAGCCTTGTTTCCCCTTGCCGAGCCGTTGCTTCCGTTACCCTTCCCTTGCCTTGGTTTCCCTTGCCTTCCTTGCCTTCCGTTACTCTTTGCTTGCCTTCCGTGCATTGCCTAGCCGTGCGTTGTCGTGCATTAGCCTTGTCTTGCCTTACCGTGCCTTGCCTTGCGTTACCCTTTCCTTGCCTGGCCGTGCATTGCCTAGCCGTGCGTTGCCGTTCCTTAGCCTTGTTTCCCCTTGCCGTGCCTTGCCTTTCGTTACACTTGCCTTGCCTTGCCTTGCTTTCCCTTGCCTTCCTTGCCTTCCGTTACTCTTTGCTTGCCTTCCGTGCATTGCCTAGCCTTGCGTTGTCGTGTCTTAGCCTTTTTTCACCTTGCCATAGCCTTGCTTGCGTTGCCTTGCTTTGCCTTGCCTTCCTTGCCTTCCGTTACTCTTTGCTTGCCTTCCGTGCATTGCCTAGCCTTGCGTTGTCGTGCCTTAGACTTGCCTCGCCTGACAGTGCCTGGCCTTGCGTTACCCTTTCCTTGCCTTGCCGTGCACTGCCAAGCCTTGCCTTGTCGTGCATTAGCCTTGCCTTGCCTGACCGTGCCTTGCCTGGCGTTACCCTTTCCTTGCCTTGCCCTGCATTGCCTAGCCCTGTGTTGTCGTGCCTAAGCCTTGTTTCCCCTTGCCGTGCCGTTACTTCCGTTACCCTTGCCTTGCCTTGCTTTCCCTTGCCTTCCTTGGTTTCCGTTACTCTTTGCTTGCCTTCCGTGAATTGCCTAGCCTTGCGCTGTCGTGCATTAGACTTGCCTTGCCTCACAGTGCCTTGCCTTGCGTTACCTTTTCCTTGGCTGGCCGTGCATTGCCTAGCCGTGCGTTGTGGTGCCTTAGCCTTGTTTCACCTTGCCATAGCCTTGCTTGCTTTGCCTTGCCTTCCTTGCCTTCCGTTACTCTTTGCTTGCCTTCCGTGCATTGCCTAGCCTAGCGTTGTCGTGCCTTAGCCTTGCCTCGCCTAACCGTGCCTTGCCTTGCGTTACCCTTTCCTTGCCTTGCCGTGCATTGCCAAGCCGTGCGTTGTCGTGCATTTGCCTCGCCTTGCCTTACCGTGCCTTGCCTTGCGTTACCCTTTCCTTGCCTGGCCGTGCATTGCTTAGCCTTGCGTTGCCGTACCTTAGCCTTGTTTCCCCTTGCCGTGCCGTGATTTTTGTTACACTTGCCTTGCCTTGCTTTGCCTTGCCTTCCTTTCCTTCCGTTACTCTTTCCTTGCCTAGCCGTGCACTGCGTAGCCATGCGTTGTCGTGCATTACCCTTGCCTCCCCTGACCGTGCGTTGCCTTGCGTTACCCTTTCCTTGCCTTGCCGTGCATTGCCTAGCCCTGCGTTGTCGTGCCTTAGCCTTGTTTCCCCTTCCCGTGCCGTTCCTTCCGTTACCCTTCCCTTCCCCTGCTTTCCCTTGCCTTCCTTGCCTTCCGTTACTCTTTGCTTGCCTTTCGTGCATTGCCTAGGCGTGCGTTGCCGTGCCTTAGCCTTGTTTCCCCTTGCCGTGCCGTTCCTTCCGTTACCCTTGCCTTGCCTTGCTTTCCCTTGCCTTCCTTGCGTTCCGTTATTCTTTGCTTGCCTTCCGTGCATTGCCTAGCCTTGCGTTGTCGTGCCTTAGCCTTGCCTCGCCTGACCGTGCCTTGCCTTGCGTTACCCTTACCTTGCCTTGCCCTGCATTGCCTAGCCGTTCGTTGTCGTGCCTTAGCCTTGTTTGCCCTTGCCGTGCCGTTCCTTCCGTTACCCTTGCCTTGCTTTCCCTTGCCTTCCTTGCCTTCCGTTACTCTTTGCTTGCCTTCCGTGCATTGCCTAGCCTTGCGTTGTCGTGTCTTAGCCTTTTTTCACCTTGCCATAGCCTTGCTTGCTTTGCCTTGCCTTCCTTGCCTTCCGTTACTCTTTGCTTCCCTTCCGTGCATTGCCTAGCCTTGCGTGGTCGTGCCTTAGCCTTTTTTCACCTTGCCATAGGCTTGCTTGCGTTGCCTTGCTTTGCATTGCATTCCTTGCCTTCCGTTACTCTTTGCTTGCCTTCCGTGCATTGCCTAGCCTTGCGTGGTCGTGCCTTAGCCGTTTTTCACCTTGCCATAGCCTTGCTTGCGTTGCCTTGCTTTGCCTTGCATTCCTTGCCTTCCGTTACTCTTTGCTTGCCTTCCGTGCATTGCCTAGCCTTGCGTTGTCGTGCATTAGCCTTGCCTCCCCAAACCGTGCCTTGCCTTGCGTTACCCTTTCCTTGCCTTGCCCTGCATTGCCTAGCCCTGTGTTGTCGTGCCTTAGCCTTGTTTCCCCTTGCCGTGCCGTTCCTTTCGTTACCCTTGCCTTCCCCTGCTTTCCCTTGCATTCCTTGCCTTCCGTTACTCTTTGCTTGCCTTCCGTGCATTGCCTAGCCTTGCGTTGTCGTGCCTTAGCCTTGTTTCCCCTTGCCGTGCCGTGCCTGTTGTTACCCTTGCCTTGCCTTGCTTTCCCTTGCCTTCCTTGCGTTCCGTTATTCTTTGCTTGCCTTCCGTGCATTGCCTAGCCTTGCGTTGTCGTGCCTTAGCCTTGCCTCGCCTGACCGTGCCTTGCCTTGCGTTACCCTTACCTTGCCTTGCCCTGCATTGCCTAGCCGTTCGTTGTCGTGCCTTAGCCTTGTTTGCCCTTGCCGTGCCGTTCCTTCCGTTACCCTTGCCTTGCTTTCCCTTGCCTTCCTTGCCTTCCGTTACTCTTTGCTTGCCTTCCGTGCATTGCCTAGCCTTGCGTTGTCGTGTCTTAGCCTTTTTTCACCTTGCCATAGCCTTGCTTGCGTTGCCTTGCTTTGCCTTGCCTTCCTTGCCTTCCGTTACTCTTTGCTTCCCTTCCGTGCATTGCCTAGCGTGGCGTTGTCGTGCCTTAGCCTTGCCTCGCCTAACCGTGCCTTGCCTTGCGTTACCCTTTCCTTGCCTTGCCGTGCATTGCCAAGCCGTGCGTTGTCGTGCATTAGCCTCGTTTTGCCTTACCGTGCCTTGCCTTGCATTACCCTTTCCTTGCCTGGCCGTGCATTGCTTAGCCTTGCGTTGCCGTACCTTAGCCTTGTTTCCCCTTGCCGTGCCGTGCCTTTTGTTACACTTGCCTTGCCTTGCTTTGCCTTGCCTTCCTTTCCTTCCGTTACTCTTTCCTTGCCTAGCCGTGCACTGCGTAGCCTTGCGTTGTCGTGCATTACCCTTGCCTCGCCTGACCGTGCCTTGCCTTGCGTTACCCTTTCCTTGCCTTGCCGTGCATTGCCTAGCCCTGCGTTGTCGTGTCTTAGCCTTGTTTCCCCTTACCGTGCCGTTCCTTCCGTTACCCTAGCCTTCCCCTGCTTTCCCTTGCCTTCCTTGCCTTCCGTTACTCTTTGCTTGCCTTTCGTGCATTGCCTAGCCTTGCGTTGTCGTGCCTTAGCCTTGCGTCGCCTGACCGTGCCTTGCCTTGCGTTACCCTTTCCTTGCCTTACCGTGCATTGCCTAGCCGTGCGTTGTCGTGCATCAGCCTTGCCTTGCCTCACCGTGCCTTGCCTTGCGTTACCCTTTCCTTGCCTTGCCGTGCATTGCCTAGCCGTGCTTTGCCGTGCCTTAGCCTTGTTTGCCCTTGCCGTGCCGTTCCTTCCGTTACCCTTGCCTTGCCTTGCTTTCCCTTGCCTTCCTTGCGTTCCGTTATTCTTTGCTTGCCTTCCGTGCATTGCCTAGCCTTGCGTTGTCGTGCCTTAGCCTTGCCTCGCCTGACCGTGCCTTGCCTTGCGTTACCCTTACCTTGCCTTGCCCTGCATTGCCTAGCCGTTCGTTGTCGTGCCTTAGCCTTGTTTGCCCTTGCCGTGCCGTTCCTTCCGTTACCCTTGCCTTGCTTTCCCTTGCCTTCCTTGCCTTCCGTTACTCTTTGCTAGCCTTCCGTGCATTGCCTAGCCTTGCGCTGTCATGCATTAGCCTTGCCTTGCCTCACAGTGCCTTGCCTTGCGTTACCTTTTCCTTGGCTGGCCGTGCATTGCCTAGCCGTTCGTTGTGGTGCCTTAGCCTTGTTTCACCTTGCCATAGCCTTGCTTGCTTTGCCTTGCTTTGCCTTGCCTTCCTTCCATTCCGTTACTCTTTGCTTGCCTTCCGTGCATTGCCTAGCCTTGCGTTGTCGTGCCTTAGCCTTTTTTCACCTTGCCATAGCCCTGCTTGCGTTGCCTTGCTTTGCCTTGCCTTCCTTGCCTTCCGTTTCTCTTTGCTTGCCTTCCGTGCATTGCCTAGCCTTGCGTTGTCGTGCCTTAGCGTTGCCTCGCCTAACCGTGCCTTGCCTTGCGTTACCCTTTCCTTGCCTTGCCGTGCATTGCCTAGCCGTGCGTTGTCGTGCATCAGCCTTGCCTTGCCTTACCGTGCCTTACCTTGCGTTACCCTTTCCTTGCCTGGCCGTGCATTGCTTAGCCTTTCGTTGCCGTGCCTTAGCCTTGTTTCCCCTTGCCGTGCCGTGCCTTTGTTACACTTGCCTTGCCTTGCTTTGCCTTGCCTTCCTTTCCTTCCGTTACTCTTTCCTTGCCTAGCCGTGCACTGCGTAGCCTTGCGTTGTCGTGCATTACCCTTGCCTCGCCTGACCGTGCCTTGCCTTGCGTTACCCTTTCCTTGCCTTGCCGTGCATTGCCTAGCCGTGCGTTGTCGTGCATCAGCCTTGCCTTGCCTCAAGGTGCCTTGCCTTGCGTTACCTTTTCCTTGCCTTGCCGTGCATTGCCTAGCCGTGCGTTGCCGTGCCTTAGCCTTCTTTCCCCTTGCCGTGCCGTTCTTTCCGTTACCCTTGCCTTGCCTTGCTTTCCCTTGCCTTCCTTGGTTTCCGTTACTCTTTGCTTCCTTCCGTGCATTGCCTAGCCTTGCGCTGTCGTGCATTAGCCTTGCCTTGCCTCAGAGTGCCTTGCCTTGCGTTACCTTTTCCTTGGCTGGCCGTGCATTGTCTAGCCGTGCGTTGTGGTGCCTTAGCCTTGTTTCACCTTGCCATAGCCTTGCTTGCTTTGCCTTGCTTTACCTTGCCTTCCTTGCCTTCCGTTACTCTTTGCTTGCCTTCCGTGCATTGCCTAGCCTTGCGTTGTCGTGCCTTAGCCTTGCCTCGCCTGACAGTGCCTTGCCTTGCGTTACCCTTTCCTTGCCTGGCCGTGCATTGCTCAGTCTTGCGTTGCCGTGCCTTAGCCTTGTTTCCCCTTGCCGTGCCGTGCCTTTTGTTACACTTCCCTTGCCTTGCTTTGCCTTGCCTTCCTTTCCTTCCATTACTCTTTCCTTGCCTAGCCGTGCACTGCGTAGCCTTGCGTTTTCGTGCATTACTCTTGCATCGCCTGACCGTGCCTTGCCTTGCGTTACCCTTTCCTTGCCTTGCCGTGCATTGCCTAGCCGTCCGTTGCCGTGCCTTAGCCTTCTTTCCCCTTGCCGTGCCGTTCCTTCCGGTAAGCTTGCGTCGCCTTGCTTTCCCTTGCCTTCCTTGCGTTCCGTTACTCTTTGCTTGCCTTCCGTGCATTGCCTAGCCTTGCGTTGTCGTGCCTTAGCCTTGCCTCGCCTGACCGTGCCTTGCCTTGCGTTACCCTTTCCTTGCCTTGCCGTGCATTGCCTAGCCGTGCGTTGTCGTGCATCAGCCTTGCCTTGCCTCACCGTGCCTTGCCTTGCGTTACCCTTTCCTTGCCTTGCCCTGCATTGCCTAGCCCTCTGTTGTCGTGCCTTAGCCTTGTTTCCCCTTACCGTGCCGTTCCTTTCGTTACCCTTGCCTTCCCCTGCTTTCCTTTGCATTCCTTGCCTTCCGTTACTCTTTGCTTGCCTTCCGTGCATTGCCTAGCCTTGCGTTGTCGTGCCTTAGCCTTGTTTCCCCTTGCCGTGCCGTGCCTGTTGTTACACTTGCCTTGCCATGCTTTTCCTTGCCTTCCTTTCCTTCCATTACTCTTTCCTTGCCTAGCCGTGCACTGCCTAGCCTTGCGCTGTCGTGCCTTAGCCTTGCCTCGCCTGACAGTGCCTTGCCTTGCGTTACCCTTTCCTTGCCTGGCCGTGCATTGCGTAGTCTTGCGTTGCCGTGCCTTAGCCTTGTTTCCCCTTGCCGTGCCGTGCCTTTTGTTACACTTGCCTTGCCTTGCTTTGCCTTGCCTTCCTTTCCTTCCTTTACCCTTTCCTTGCCTTGCCGTGCATTGCCTAGCCCTGCGTTGTCGTGCCTTAGCCTTCTTACCCCTTGCCGTGCCGTTCCTTCCGTTACCCTTGCCTTCCCTTGCTTTCCCTTGCCTTCCTTGCGTTCCTTTACTCTTTGCTTGCCTTCCGTGCATTGCCTAGCCTTGCGTTGTCATGCTTTAGCCTTGCCTCGCCTGACCGTGCTTTCCCATGCGTTACCCTTTCCTTGCCTTACCGTGCATTGCCTAGCCGTGCGTTGCCGTGCCTTAGCCTTGTTTCCCCTTGTCGTGCCGTTCTTTCCGTTACCCTTGCCTTGCCTTGCTTTCCCTTGCCTTCCTTGCCTTCCGTTACTCTTTGCTTGCCTTCCGTGCATTGCCTAGCCTTGCGTTGTCTTGCCTTAGCCTTGTTTCCCCTTGCCGTGCCGTGCCTGTTGTTACACTTGCTTTGCCATGCTTTTCCTTGCCTTCCTTTCCTTCCATTACTCTTTCCTTGCCTAGCCGTGCACTGCCTAGCCTTGCGATGTCGTGCATTAGCTTTGCCTCGCCTGACAGTGCCTTGCCTTGAGTTACCCTTTCCTTGCCTTGCCGTGCATTGCCTAGCCCTGCGTTGCCTTGCCTTAGCCTTGTTTCCCCTTGCCGAGCCGTTGCTTCCGTTACCCTTCCCTTGCCTTGGTTTCCCTTGCCTTCCTTGCCTTCCGTTACTCTTTGCTTGCCTTCCGTGCATTGCCTAGCCTTGCGTTGTCGTGTCTTAGCCTTTTTTCACCTTGCCATAGCCTTGCTTGCGTTGCCTTGCTTTGCCTTGCCTTCCGTGCCTTCCGTTATTCTTTGCTTGCCTTCCGTGCATTGCCTAGCCTTGCGTGGTCGTGCCTTAGCCTTGCCTCGCCTGACAGTGCCTGGCCTTGCGTTACCCTTTCCTTGCCTTGCCGTGCACTGCCAAGCCTTGCCTTGTCGTGCATTAGCCTTGCCTTGCCTTCGTGCCTTGCCTGGCGTTACCCTTTCCTTGCCTTGCCCTGCATTGCCTAGCCCTGTGTTGTCGTGCCTAAGCCTTGTTTCCTCTTGCCGTGCCATTACTTCCGTTACCCTTGCCTTGCCTTGCTTTCCCTTGCCTTCCTTGGTTTCCGTTACTCTTTGCTTGCCTTCCGTGCATTGCCTAGCCTTGCGCTGTCGTGCATTAGCCTTGCCTTGCCTCACAGTGCCTTGCCTTGCGTTACCTTTTCCTTGGCTCGCCGTGCATTGCCTAGCCGTGCGTTGTGGTGCCTTAGCCTTGTTTCAACTTGCCATAGCCTTGCTTGCTTTGCCTTGCCTTCCTTGCCTTCCGTTACTCTTTGCTTGCCTTCCGTGCATTGCCTAGCCTAGAGTTGTCGTGCCTTAGCCTTGCCTCGCCTAACCGTGCCTTGCCTTGCGTTACCCTTTCCTTGCCTTGCCGTGCATTGCCAAGCCGTGCGTTGTCGTGCATTAGCCTCGCCTTGCCTTACCGTGCCTTGCCTTACGTTACCCTTTCCTTGCCTGGCCGTGCATTACTTAGCCGTGCGTTGCCGTACCTTAGCCTTGTTTCCCCTTGCCGTGCCGTGACTTTTGTTACACTTGCCTTGCCTTGCCTTGTCTTGCCTTCCTTTCCTTCCGTTACTCTTTCCTTGCCTAGCCGTGCACTGCGTAGCCTTGCGTTGTCGTGCATTAGCCTTGCCTCGCCTGACCGTGCCTTGCCTTGCGTTACCCTTTCCTTGCCTTGCCGTGCATTGCCTAGCCGTGCGTTGTCGTGCATTAGCCTTGTCTTGCCTTACCGTGCCTTGCCTTGCTTTACCCTTTCCTTGCCTGGCCGTGCATTGCCTAGCCGTGCGTTGTCGTGCATTAGCCTTGTCTTGCCTTACCGTGCCTTGCCTTGCGTTACCATTTCCTTGCCTTGCCCTGCATTGCCTAGCCGTGCGTTACCGTGCCTTAGCGTTGTTTCCCCTTGCCGTGCCGTTCCTTCCGTTAACCTTGCCTTGCCTTCCATTCCCTTGCCTTCCTTGCGTTCCGTTACTCTTTGCTTGCCTTCCGTGCATTGCCTAGCCTTGCGTTGTCGTGCCTTACCCTTGCCTCGCCTGACCGTGCCTTGCCTTGCGTTACCCTTACCTTGCCTTGCCCTGCATTGCCTAGCCCTGTGTTGTCGTGCCTTAGCCTTGTTTCCCCTTACCGTGCCGTTCCTTTCGTTACCCTTGCCTTCCCCTGCTTTCCCTTGCATTCCTTGCCTTCCGTTACTCTTTGCTTGCCTTCCGTGCATTGCCTAGCCTTGCGTAGTCGTGCCTTAGCCTTGCCTCGCCTGACAGTGCCTTGCCTTGCGTTACCCTTTCCTTGCCTGGCCGTGCATTGCTTAGTCTTGCGTTGCCGTGGATTGCCTAGCCTTGCGTTGTCGTGCCTTAGCCTTGCCTCGCCTGACAGTGCCTTGCCTTGCGTTACCCTTTCCTTGCCTGGCCGTGCATTGCTTAGTCTTGCGTTGCCGTGCCTTAGCCTTGTTTCCCCTTGCCGTGCCGTGCATTTTGTTACACTTGCCTTGCCTTGCTTTGCCTTGCCTTCTTTTCCTTCCATTACTCTTTCCTTGCCTAGCCGTGCACTGCGTTGCCTTGCGTTTTCGTGCATTACCCTTGCATCGCCTAACCGTGCCTTGCCTTGCGTTACCCTTTCTTTGCCTTGCCGTGCATTGCCTAGCCCTTCGTTACCGTGCCTTAGCCTTGTTTCCCCTTGCCGAGCCGTTCCTTCCGTTACCCTTCCCTTCCCCTGCTTTCCCTTGGCTTCCTTGCCTTCCATTACTCTTTGCTTGCCTTGCGTTGTCGTGCCTTAGCCTTGCCTCGCCTGACCGTGCCTTGCCTTGCGTTACCCTTTCCTTGCCTTGCCGTGCATTGCCTAGCCGTGCGTTGTCGTGCATCAGCCTTGCCTTGCCTCACCGTGCCTTGCCTTGCGTTACCCTTTCCTTGCCTTGCCCTGCATTGCCTAGCCCTCTGTTGTCGTGCCTTAGCCTTGTTTCCCCTTACCGTGCCGTTCCTTTCGTTACCCTTGCCTTCCCCTGCTTTCCTTTGCATTCCTTGCCTTCCGTTACTCTTTGCTTGCCTTCCGTGCATTGCCTAGCCTTGCGTTGTCGTGCCTTAGCCTTGTTTCCCCTTGCCGTGCCGTGCCTGTTGTTACACTTGCCTTGCCATGCTTTTCCTTGCCTTCCTTTCCTTCCATTACTCTTTCCTTGCCTAGCCGTGAACTGCCTAGCCTTGCGCTGTCGTGCATTAGCCTTGCCTTGCCTCAGAGTGCCTTTCCTTGCGTTACCTTTTCCTTGGCTGGCCGTGCATTGTCTAGCCGTGCGTTGTGGTGCCTTAGCCTTGTTTCACCTTGCCATAGCCTTGCTTGCTTTGCCTTGCTTTGCCTTGCATTCCTTGCCTTCCGTTACTCTTTGCTTGCCTTCCGTGCATTGCCTAGCCTTGCGTTGTCGTGCCTTAGCCTTGCCTCGCCTGACAGTGCCTTGCCTTGCGTTACCCTTTCCTTGCCTGGCCGTGCATTGCTTAGTCTTGCGTTGCCGTGCCTTAGCCTTGTTTCCCCTTGCCGTGCCGTGCCTTTTGTTACACTTGCCTTGCCTTGCTTTGCCTTGCCTTCCTTTCCTTCCTTTACCCTTTCCTTGCCTTGCCGTGCATTGCCTAGCCCTGCGTTGTCGTGCCTTAGCCTTCTTACCCCTTGCCGTGCCGTTCCTTCCGTTACCCTTGCCTTCCCTTGCTTTCCCTTGCCTTCCTTGCGTTCCTTTACTCTTTGCTTGCTTTCCGTGCATTGCCTAGCCTTGCGTTGTCATGCCTTAGCCTTGCCTCGCCTGACCGTGCTTTCCCATGCGTTACCCTTTCCTTGCCTTGCCGTGCATTGCCTAGCGTGCGTTGTCGTGCCTTAGCCTTGTTTCCCCTTGCCGTGCCGTTCCTTCCATTACACTTGCCTTTCCTTGCTTTCCCTTGCCTTCCTTACCTTCCGTTACTCTTTGCTTGCCTTCCGTGCATTGCCTAGCCTTGCTTTGTCGTGCCTTAGCCTTGCCTCGCCTGACCGTGCTTTCCCATGCGTTACCCTTTCCTTGCCTTGCCGTTCATTGCCTAGCGTTCGGTGTCGTGCCTTAGACTTGTTTCCCCTTGCCGTGCCGATCCTTCCGTTACCCTTGCTTTCCTTGCTTTTCCTTGCCTTGCTTACCTTCCGTTACTCTTTGCTTGCCTTCCCTGAATTGCCTAGCCTTGCGTTGTCGTGCCTTTGCCTTATCTCGCCTGACCTTGCCTTCCTTTGCTTTAAGCTTTCCTTGCATTGTCGTGCATTGCCTAGCCTTGCGTTTTCGTGCATTAGCCTTGCCTAGCCTCACCGTGCCTTGCCTTGCGTTACCCTTTGCTTGCCTTGCCGTGCATTGCCTAGCCGTGCGTTGTCGTGCCTTAGCCTTGTTTACCCTTGCCCTGCCGTTCCTTCCGTTACACTTGCTTTTCTTTGCTTTCCCTTGCCTTCCTTACCTTCCGTTACTCTTTGCTTGCCTTCCGTGCATTGCCTAGCCTTGCGTTGTCGTGCCTTATCCTTGCCTCACCTGACCGTGCCTTCCCCTGCGTTACCCTTTCCTTGCCTTGCCGTGCATTGCCTAGCCTGCGTTGCCGTGCCTTAGCCTTGTTTATCCTTGCCGTGCCGTTCCTTCCGTTACCCTTGACTTTCCTTGCTTTTCCTTGCCTTGCTTACCTTCCGTTACTCTTTGCTTCCCTTCACTGCATTGCCTAGCCTTGCGTTGTCGTGCCTTAGTCTTATCTCGCATGACCGTGCCTTCCTTTGCTTTAAGCTTTCCTTGCATTGTCGTGCATTGCCTAGCCTTGCATTGTCGTGCATTAGCCTTGCCTAGCCTCACCGTGCCTTGCCTTGCGTTACCCTTTCCTTGCCTTGCAGTGCATTGCCTAGCCGTGCGTTGTCGTGCCTTAGCCTTCTTTCCCCTTGCCGTGGCGTGCCTTTTGTTACACTTGCCTGGCCTGGCTTTGCCTTGCCTTCCTTTCCTTCCGTTACTCTTTCCTTGCCTTGCCGTGCATTGCCTAGCCTTGCATTGTCGTGCCTTATCCTTGCCTCACCTGACCGTGCCTTCCTCTGCGTTACAATTTCCTTGCCTTGCCGTGCATTGCCTAGCGTGCGTTGTCGTGCCTTAGCCTTGTTTCCCCTTGCCGTGCCGTTCCTTCCGTTACACTTGCCTTGCCTTGCTTTGCCTTGCCTTCCTTTCCTTCCGTTACTCTTTCCTTGCCTAGCCGTTCACTGCCTATCCTTGCGTTGTCGTGCATTAGCCTTGCCTCCCCAAACCGTGCCTTGCCTTGCGTTACCATTTCCTTGCCTTGCCCTGCATTGCCTAGCCGTGCGTTACCGTGCCTTAGCCTTGTTTCCCCTTCCCGTGCCGTTCATTCCGTTAACCTTGCCTTGCCTTGCATTCCCTTGCCTTCCTTGCGTTCCGTTACTCTTTGCTTGCTTTCCGTGCATTGCCTAGCCTTGCGTTTTCATGCCTTAGCCTTGCCTCGCCTGACCGTGCTTTCCCATGCGTTACCCTTTCCTTGCCTTGCCGTGCATTGCCTAGCCGTGCGTTGTCGTGCCTTAGCCTTGTTTCCCCTTGCCGTGCCCTTCCTTCAGGTACACTTGCCTTTCCCTGCTTTCCCTTGCCTTCCTTACCTTCCGTTACTCTATGCTTGCCTTCCGTGCATTGCCTAGCCTTGCGTTGTCGTGCCTTAGCGTTGCCTCGCCTGACCGTGCTTTCAAATGCTTTACACTTTCCTTGCCTTGCCGTTCATTGCCTAGCGTTCGGTGTCGTGCCTTAGACTTGTTTCCCCTTGTCGTGCCGTTCCTTCCGTTACCCTGGCCTGTCCTTCCTTTTCCTTGCCTAGCTTACCTTCCGTTACTCTTTGCTTGCCTTCCCTGAATTTCCTAGCCTTGCGTTGTCGTGCCTTAGCCTTATCTCGCCTGACCTTGCCTTCCTTTGCTTTAATCTTTCCTTGCATTGTCGTGCATCGCCTAGCCTTGCGTTTTCGTGCATTAGCCTTGCCTAGCCTCACCGTGCCTTTCCTTGCGTTACCCTTTGCTTGCCTTGCCGTGCATTGCCTAGCCGTGCGTTGTCGTGCCTTAGCCTTGTTTCCCCTTGCCGTGCCGTTCCTTCCGTTACCCTTACCTTCCCTTGCTTTCCCTTGCCTTCCTTGCGTTCCGTTACTCTTTGCTTGTATTCCGTGCATTGCCTAGCCTTGCGTTGTCATGCCTTAGCCTTGCCTCGCCTGACCGTGCTTTCCCATGCGTTACCCTTTCCTTGCCTTGCCGTGCATTGCCTAGCCTGCGTTGCCGTGCCTTAGCCTTGTTTATCCTTGCCGTGCCGTTCCTTCCGTTACCCTTGACTTTCCTTGCTTTTCCTTGCCTTGCTTACCTTCCGTTACTCTTTGCTTCCCTTCACTGCATTGCCTAGCCTTGCGTTGTCGTGCCTTAGTCTTATCTCGCCTGACCGTGCCTTCCTTTGCTTTAAGCTTTCCTTGCATTGTCGTGCATTGCCTAGCCTTGCATTGTCGTGCATTAGCCTTGCCTAGCCTCACCGTGCCTTGCCTTGCGTTACCCTTTCCTTGCCTTGCCGTGCATTGCCTAGCCGTGCGTTGTCGTGCCTTAGCCTTCTTTCCCCTTGCCGTGGCGTGCCTTTTGTTACACTTGCCTTGCCTGGCTTTGCCTTGCCTTCCTTTCCTTCCGTTACTCTTTCCTTGCCTTGCCGTGCATTGCCTAGCCTTGCATTGTCGTGCCTTATCCTTGCCTCACCTGACCGTGCCTTCCTCTGCGTTACAATTTCCTTGCCTTGCCGTGCATTGCCTAGCGTGCGTTGTCGTGCCTTAGCCTTGTTTCCCCTTGCCTTGCCGTTGCTTCCGTTACACTTGCCTTGCCTTGCTTTGCCTTGCCTTCCTTTCCTTCCGTTACTCTTTCCTTGCCTAGCCGTTCACTGCCTATCCTTGCGTTGTCGTGCATTAGCCTTGCCTCCCCAAACCGTGCCTTGCCTTGCGTTACCATTTCCTTGCCTTGCCCTGCATTGCCTAGCCGTGCGTTACCGTGCCTTAGCCTTGTTTCCCCTTCCCTTGCCGTTCATTCCGTTAACCTTGCCTTGCCTTGCATTCCCTTGCCTTCCTTGCGTTCCGTTACTCTTTGCTTGCCTTCCGTGCATTGCCTAGCCTTGCGTTGTCGTGTCTTAGCCTTTTTTCACCTTGCCATAGCCTTGCTTGCGTTGCCTTGCTTTGCCTTGCCTTCCTTGCCTTCCGTTACTCTTTGCTTGCCTTCCGTGCATTGCCTAGCCTTGCGTGGTCGTGCCTTACCTTTTTTCACCTTGCCATAGCCTTGCTTGCGTTGCCTTGCTTTGCCTTGCATTCCTTGCCTTCCGTTACTCTTTGCTTGCCTTCCGTGCATTGCCTAGCCTTGGGTTGTCGTGCATTAGCCTTGCCTCCCCAAACCGTGCCTTGCCTTGCGTTACCCTTTCCTTGCCTTGCCCTGCATTGCCTAGCCCTGTGTTGTCGTGCCTTAGCCTTGTTTCCCCTTGCCGTGCCGTTCCTTCCGTTACCCTTGCCTTGCCTTGCTTTCCCTTGCTTTCCTTGCCTTCCGTTACTCTTTGCTTTCCTTCCGTGCATTGCCTAGCCTTGCGTTGTCGTGCCTTAGCCTTGCCTCGCCTGACAGTGCCTTGCCTTGCGTTACCCTTTCCTTGCCTTGCCGTGCACTGCCAAGCCTTGCCTTGTCGGGCATTAGCCTTGCCTTGCCTGACCGTGCCTTGCCTGGCGTTACACTTTCCTTCCCTTGCCGTGCATTGCCTAGCCGTGCGTTGTCGTGCCTTAGCCTTGTTTCCCCTTGCCGTGCCCTTCCTTCCGTTACCCTTGCCTTGCCTTGCTTTCCCTTGCCTTCCTTGGTTTCCGTTACTCTTTGCTTGCCTTCCGTGCATTGCCTAGCCTTGCGCTGTCATGCATTAGCCTTGCCTTGCCTCACAGTGCCTTGCCTTGCGTTACCTTTTCCTTGGCTGGCCGTGCATTGCCTAGCCGTTCGTTGTGGTGCCTTAGCCTTGTTTCACCTTGCCATAGCCTTGCTTGCTTTGCCTTGCTTTGCCTTGCCTTCCTTCCATTCCGTTACTCTTTGCTTGCCTTCCGTGCATTGCCTAGCCTTGCGTTGTCGTGCCTTAGCCTTTTTTCACCTTGCCATAGCCCTGCTTGCGTTGCCTTGCTTTGCCTTGCCTTCCTTGCCTTCCGTTTCTCTTTGCTTGCCTTCCGTGCATTGCCTAGCCTTGCGTTGTCGTGCCTTAGCCTTGCCTCGCCTAACCGTGCCTTGCCTTGCGTTACCCTTTCCTTGCCTTGCCGTGCATTGCCTAGCCGTGCGTTGTCGTGCATCAGCCTTGCCTTGCCTTACCGTGCCTTACCTTGCGTTACCCTTTCCTTGCCTGGCCGTGCATTGCTTAGCCTTTCGTTGCCGTGCCTTAGCCTTGTTTCCCCTTGCCGTGCCGTGCCTTTGTTACACTTGCCTTGCCTTGCTTTGCCTTGCCTTCCTTTCCTTCCGTTACTCTTTCCTTGCCTAGCCGTGCACTGCGTAGCCTTGCGTTGTCGTGCATTACCCTTGCCTCGCCTGACCGTGCCTTGCCTTGCGTTACCCTTTCCTTGCCTTGCCGTGCATTGCCTAGCCGTGCGTTGTCGTGCATCAGCCTTGCCTTGCCTCAAGGTGCCTTGCCTTGCGTTACCTTTTCCTTGCCTTGCCGTGCATTGCCTAGCCGTGCGTTGCCGTGCCTTAGCCTTCTTTCCCCTTGCCGTGCCGTTCTTTCCGTTACCCTTGCCTTGCCTTGCTTTCCCTTGCCTTCCTTGGTTTCCGTTACTCTTTGCTTCCTTCCGTGCATTGCCTAGCCTTGCGCTGTCGTGCATTAGCCTTGCCTTGCCTCAGAGTGCCTTGCCTTGCGTTACCTTTTCCTTGACTGGCCGTGCATTGTCTAGCCGTGCGTTGTGGTGCCTTAGCCTTGTTTCACCTTGCCATAGCCTTGCTTGCTTTGCCTTGCTTTGCCTTGCCTTCCTTGCCTTCCGTTGCTCTTTGCTTGCCTTCCGTGCATTGCCTAGCCTTGCGTTGTCGTGCCTTAGCCTTGCCTCGCCTGACAGTGCCTTGCCTTGCGTTACCCTTTCCTTGCCTGGCCGTGCATTGCTCAGTCTTGCGTTGCCGTGCCTTAGCCTTGTTTCCCCTTGCCGTGCCGTGCCTTTTGTTACACTTCCCTTGCCTTGCTTTGCCTTGCCTTCCTTTCCTTCCATTACTCTTTCCTTGCCTAGCCGTGCACTGCGTAGCCTTGCGTTTTCGTGCATTACTCTTGCATCGCCTGACCGTGCCTTGCCTTGCGTTACCCTTTCCTTGCCTTGCCGTGCATTGCGTAGCCCTTCGTTACCGTGCCTTAGCCTTGTTTCCCCTTGCCGAGCCGTTCCTTCCGTTACCCTTCCCTTCCCCTGCTTTCCCTTGGCTTCCTTGCCTTCCGTTACTCTTTGCATGCCTTGCGTTGTCGTGCCTTAGCCTTGCCTCGCCTGATCGTGCCTTGCCTTGCGTTACCCTTTCCTTGCCTTGCATTGCCTAGCCGTGCGTTGTCGTGCATCAGCCTTGCCTTGCCTCACCGTGCCTTGCCTTGCGTTACCCTTTCCTTGACTTTCCGTGCATTGCCTAGCCGTGCGTTGCCGTGCCTTAGCCTTGTTTCCCCTTGTCGTGCCGTTCCTTCCGTTACCCTTGCCTTGCCTTGCTGTCCCTTGCCTTCCTTGCCTTCCGTTACTCTTTGCTTGCCTTCCGTGCATTGCCTAGCCTTGCGTTGTCGTGCATTAGCCTTGCCTCCCCAAACCGTGCCTTGCCTTGCGTTACCCTTTCATTGCCTTGCCGTGCATTGCCTAGCCTTGCGTTGTCGTGCATCAGCCTTGCCTTGCCTCACCGTGCCTTGCCTTGCGTTACCCTTTCCTTGCCTTGCCGTGCATTGCCTAGCCCTGCGTTGCCGTGCCTTAGCCTTGTTTCCCCTTGCCGTGCCGTTCCTTCCGTTACCCTTGCCTTGACTTGCTTTCCCTTGCCTTCCTTGCCTTCCGTTACTCTTTGCTTGCCTTCCGTGCATTGCCTAGCCTTGCGTTGTCGTGCCTTAGCCTTGTTTCCCCTTGCCGTGCCGTGCCTGTTGTTACACTTGCCTTGCCGTGCTTTGCCTTGCCTTCCTTTCCTTCCGTTACTCTTTCCTTGCGTAGCCGTGCACTGCCTAGCCTTGCGATGTCGTGCATTAGCTTTGCCTCGCCTGACAGTGCCTTGCCTTGCGTTACCCTTTCCTTGCCTTGCCGTGCATTGCCTAGCCCTGCGTTGCCTTGCCTTAGCCTTGTTTCCCCTTGCCGAGCCGTTGCTTCCGTTACCCTTCCCTTGCCTTGGTTTCCCTTGCCTTCCTTGCCTTCCGTTACTCTTTGCTTGCCTTCCGTGCATTGCCTAGCCGTGCGTTGTCGTGCATTAGCTTTGTCTTGCCTTACCGTGCCTTGCCTTGCGTTACCCTTTCCTTGCCTGGCCGTGCATTGCCTAGCCGTGCGTTGCCGTTCCTTAGCCTTGTTTCCCCTTGCCGTGCCTTGCCTTTTGTTACACTTGCCTTGCCTTGCTTTGCCTTGCCTTCCTTTCCTTCCGTTACTCTTTCCTTGCCTAGCCGTGCACTGCCTATCCTTGCGTTGCCGTGCATTAGCCTTGCCTCCCCAAACCGTGCCTTGCCTTGCGTTACCATTTCCTTGCCTTGCCCTGCATTGCCTAGCCGTGCGTTACCGTGCCTTAGCCTTGTTTCCCCTTGCCGTGCCGTTCCTTCCGTTAACCTTGCCTTGCCTTGCATTCCCTTGCCTTCCTTGCGTTCCGTTACTCTTTGCGTGCCTTCCGTGCATTTCCTAGCCTTGCGTTGTCGTGCCTTAGCCTTTTTTCACCTTGCCATAGCCTTGCTTGCGTTGCCTTGCTTTGCCTTGCCTTCCTTGCCTTCCGTTACTCTTTGCTTCCCTTCCGTGCATTGCGTAGCCTTGCGTGGTCGTGCCTTAGCCTTTTTTCACCTTGCCATAGCCTTGCTTGCGTTGCCTTGCTTTGCATTGCATTCCTTGCCTTGCATTACTCTTTGCTTGCCTTCCGTGCATTGCCTAGCCTTGCGTGGTCTTCCCTTAGGCTTTTTTAACCTTGCCATAGCCTTGCTTGCGTTGCCTTGCTTTGCCTTGCATTCCTTGCCTTCCGTTACTCTTTGCTTGCCTTCCGTGCATTGCCTAGCCTTGCGTTGTCGTGCATTAGCCTTGCCTCCCCAAACCGTGCCTTGCCTTGCGTTACCCTTTCCTTGCCTTGCCGTGCATTGCCTAGCCCTGTGTTGTCGTGCCTTAGCCTTGTTTCCCCTTGCCGTGCCGTTCCTTTCGTTACCCTTGCCTTCCCCTGCTTTCCCTTGCATTCCTTGCCTTCCGTTACTCTTTGCTTGCCTTCCGTGCATTGCCTAGCCTTGCGTAGTCCTGACTTAGCCTTGCCTCGCCTGACCGTGCCTTGCCTTGCGTTACCCTTTCCTTGCGTTGCCGTGCATTGCCTAGCCGTGCGTTGTCGTGCATTAGCCTTGCCTTGCCTTACCGTGCCTTGCCTTGCGTTACCCTTTCCTTGCCTTGCCGTGCATTGCCTCGCCTTGCGTTGCCGTGCCTTAGCCTTGTTTCCCCTTGCCGTGCCGTGCCTTCCGTTACACTTGCCTTGCCTTGCTTTCCCTTGCCTTCCTTTCCTTCCGTTACTCTTTGCTTGCCTTCCGTGCATTGCCTAGCCTTGCGTTGTCGTGCATTACCCTTGCCTCGCCTGACCGTGCCTTGCCTTGCGTTACCCTTTCCTTGCCTTGCCGTGCATTGCCTAGCAATGCGTTGTCGTGCCTTAGCCTTGTTTCCCCTTACCCTGCCGTTCCTTCCGTTACCCTTGCCTTCCCCTGGTTTCCCTTGCCTTCCTTGCCTTCCGTTACTCTTTGCTTGCCTTCCGTGCATTGCCTAGCCTTGCGTTGTCGTGCCTTAGACTTGCCTCGCCTGACCGTGCCTTGCCTTGCGTTACCCTTTCCTTGCCTTGCCGTGCATTGCCTAGCCGTGCGTTGTTGTGCATCAGCCTTGCCTTGCCTAACCGTGCCTTGCCTTGCGTTACCCTTTCCTTGCATTGCCGTGCATTGCCTAGCCCTGCGTTGCCGTGCCTTAGCCTTGTTTCCCCTTGCCGTGCCGTTCCTTCCGTTACCCTTGCCTTGCCTTGCTTTCCCTTGCCTTCCTTGCCTTCCGTTACTCTTTGCTTGTCTTCCGTGCATTGCCTAGCCTTGCGTTGTCGTGCCTTAGCCTTGCCTCGCCTGACCGTGCCTTGCCTTGCGTTACCCTTTCCTTGCCTTGCCCTGCATTGCCTAGCCTTGCGTTGTCGTGTCTTAGCCTTGTTTCACCTTGCCATAGCCTTGCTTGCGTTGCCTTGCTTTGCCTTGCCTTCCTTGCCTTCCGTTACTCTTTGCTTCCCTTCCGTGCATTGCCTAGCCTTGCGTGGTCGTGCCTTAGCCTTTTTTCACCTTGCCATAGCCTTGCTTGCGTTGCCTTGCTTTGCATTGCATTCCTTGCCTTCCGTTACTCTTTGCTTGCCTTCCGTGCATTGCCTAGCCTTGCGTTGTCGTGCCTTAGCCTTTTTTCACCTTGCCATAGCCTTGCTTGCGTTGCCTTGCTTTGCCTTGCATTCCTTGCCTTCCGTTACTCTTTGCTTGCCTTCCGTGCATTGCCTAGCCTTGCGTTGTCGTGCATTAGCCTTGCCTGCCCCAAACCGTGCCTTGCCTTGCGTTACCCTTTCCTTGCCTTGCCCTGCATTGCCTAGCCCTGCGTTGTCGTGCCTTAGCCTTGTTTCCCCTTGCCGTGCCGTTCCTTTCGTTACCCTTGCCTTCCCCTGCTTTCCCTTGCCTTCCTTGCCTTCCGTTACTCTTTGCTTGCCTTCCGTGCATTGCCTAGCCTTGCGTATTCGTGCCTTAGCCTTGCCTCGCCTGACCGTGCCTTGCCTTGCCTTACCCTTTCCTTGCCTTGCCGTGAATTGCCTAGCCGTGCGTTGTCGTGCATTAGCCTCGCCTTGCCTTACCGTGCCTTGCCTTGCGTTACCCTTTCCTTTCCTGGCCGTTCATTGCTTAGCCTTGCGTTGCCGTGCCTTAGCCTTATTTCCCCTTGCCGTGCCGTGCCTTTTGTTACACTTGCCTTACCTTGTTTGCCTTGCCTTTATTTCCTTCCGTTACTCTTTCCTTGCCTAGCCGTGCACTGCGTAGCCTTGCGTTGTCGTGCATTACCCTTGCCTCGCCTGACCGTGCCTTGCCTTGCGTTACCCTTTCCTTGCCTTGCCGTGCATTGCCTAGCCCTGAGTTGTCGTGCCTTAGCCTTGTTTCCCCTTACCCTGCCGTTCCTTCCGTTACCCTTGCCTTCCCCTGCTTTCCCTTGCCTTCCTTGCCTTCCGTTACTCTTTGCTTGCCTTCCGTGCATTGCCTAGCCTTGCGTTGTCGTGCCTTAGACTTGCCTCGCCTGACCGTGCCTTGCCTTGCGTTACCCTTTCCTTGCCTTGCGTGCGTTGCCTAGCCGTGCGTTGTCGTGCATCAGCCTTGCCTTGCCTCACCGTGCCTTGCCTTGCCTTACCCTTTCCTTGCCTTGCCGTGCATTGCCTAGCCCTGCGTTGCCGTGCCTTAGCCTTGTTTCCCCTTGCCGTGCCATTCCTTCCGTTACCCTTGCCTTGCCTTGCTTTCCCTTGCCTTCCTTGCCTTCCGTTACTCTTTGCTTGCCTTCCGTGCATTGCCTAGCCGTGCGTTGTCGTGCATTAGCCTTGCCTCCCCAAACCGTGCCTTGCCTTGCGTTACCCTTTCCTTGCCTTGCCCTGCATTGCCTAGAACTGTGTTGTCGTGCCTTAGCCTTGTTTCCCCTTACCGTGCCGTTCCTTTCGTTACCCTTGCCTTCCCCTGCTTTCCTTTGCATTCCTTGCCTTCCGTTACTCTTTGCTTGCCTTCCGTGCATTGCCTAGCCTTGCGTTGTCGTGCCTTAGCCTTGTTTCCCCTTGCCGTGCCGTGCCTGTTGTTACACTAGCCTTGCCGTGCTTTGCCTTGCCTTCCTTTCCTTCCGTTACTCTTTCCTTGCCTAGCCGTGCACTGCCTAGCCTTGCGATGTCGTCCATTAGCCTTGCCTCGCCTGACCGTGCCTTGCCTTGCGTTACCCTTTCCTTGCCTTGCCGTGCATTGCCTAGCCCTCCGTTGTCGTGCCTTAGCCTTGTTTCCCCTTGCCGTGCCGTTCCTTCCGTTACTCTTGCCTTGCCTTTGTTTCCCTTGCCTTCCTTGCCTTCCGTTACTCTTTGCTTGCCTTCCGTGCATTGCCTAGCCTTGCGCTGTCGTGCATTAGACTTGCCTTGCCTCACAGTGCCTTGCCTTGCGTTACCATTTCCTTGCCTGGCCGTGCATTGCCTAGCCGTGCGTTGTAGTGCCTTAGCCTTGTTTCACCTTGCCATAGCCTTGCTTGCTTTGCCTTGCCTTCCTTGCCTTCCGTTACTCTTTGCTTGCCTTCCGTGCATTGCCTAGCCTTGCCTTGTCGTGTCTTAGCCTTTTTTCACCTTGCCATAGCCTTGCTTGCGTTGCCTTGCTTTGCCTTGCCTTCCTTGCCTTCCGTTACTCTTTGCTTCCCTTCCGTGCATTGCCTAGCCTTGCGTGGTCGTGCCTTAGCCTTTTTTCACCTTGCCATAGCCTTGCTTGCGTTGCTTGCTTTGCATTGCATTCCTTGCCTTCCGTTACTCTTTGCTTGCCTTCCGTGCATTGCCTAGCCTTGCGTGGTTGTGCCTTAGCCTTTTTTCACCTTGCCATAGCCTTGCTTGCGTTGCCTTGCTTTGCATTGCATTCCTTGCCTTCCGTTACTCTTTGCTTGCCTTCCGTGCATTGCCTAGCCTTGCGTAGTCCTGACTTAGCCTTGCCTCGCCTGACCGTGCCTTGCCTTGCGTTACCCTTTCCTTGCGTTGCCGTGAATTGCCTAGCCGTGCGTTGTCGTGCATTAGCCTCGCCTTGCCTTACCGTGCCTTGCCTTGCGTTACCCTTTCCTTGCCTGGCCGTTCATTGCTTCGCCTTGCGTTGCCGTGCCTTAGCCTTGTTTCCCCTTGCCGTGCCGTGCCTTTTGTTACACTTGCCTTGCCTTGTTTGCCTTGCCTTTATTTCCTTCCGTTACTCTTTCCTTGCCTAGCTGTGCACTGCGTAGCCTTGCGTTGTCGTGCATTACCCTTGCCTCGCCTGACCGTGCCTTGCCTTGCGTTACCCTTTCCTTGCCTTGCCGTGCATTGCCTAGCAATGCGTTGTCGTGCCTTAGCCTTGTTTCCCCTTACCCTGCCGTTCCTTCCGTTACCCTTGCCTTCCCCTGGTTTCCCTTGCCTTCCTTGCCTTCCGTTACTCTTTGCTTGCCTTCCGTGCATTGCCTAGCCTTGCGTTGTCGTGCCTTAGACTTGCCTCGCCTGACCGTGCCTTGCCTTGCGTTACCCTTTCCTTGCCTTGCCGTGCATTGCCTAGCCGTGCGTTGTCGTGCATCAGCCTTGCCTTGCCTAACCGTGCCTTGCCTTGCGTTACCCTTTCCTTGCATTGCCGTGCATTGCCTAGCCCTGCGTTGCCGTGCCTTAGCCTTGTTTCCCCTTGCCGTGCCGTTCCTTCCGTTACCCTTGCCTTGCCTTGCTTTCCCTTGCCTTCCTTGCCTTCCGTTACTCTTTGCTTGTCTTCCGTGCATTGCCTAGCCTTGCGTTGTCGTGCCTTAGCCTTGCCTCGCCTGACCGTGCCTTGCCTTGCGTTACCCTTTCCTTGCCTTGCCCTGCATTGCCTAGCCTTGCGTTGTCGTGTCTTAGCCTTTTTTCACCTTGCCATAGCCTTGCTTGCGTTGCCTTGCTTTGCCTTGCCTTCCTTGCCTTCCGTTACTCTTTGCTTCCCTTCCGTGCATTGCCTAGCCTTGCGTGGTCGTGCCTTAGCCTTTTTTCACCTTGCCATAGCCTTGCTTGCGTTGCCTTGCTTTGCATTGCATTCCTTGCCTTCCGTTACTCTTTGCTTGCCTTCCGTGCATTGCCTAGCCTTGCGTGGTCGTGCCTTAGCCTTTTTTCACCTTGCCATAGCCTTGCTTGCGTTGCCTTGCTTTGCCTTGCATTCCTTGCCTTCCGTTACTCTTTGCTTGCCTTCCGTGCATTGCCTAGCCTTGCGTTGTCGTGCATTAGCCTTGCCTCCCCAAACCGTGCCTTGCCTTGCGTTACCCTTTCCTTGCCTTGCCCTGCATTGCCTAGCCCTGTGTTGTCGTGCCTTAGCCTTGTTTCCCCTTGCCGTGCCGTTCCTTTCGTTACCCTTGCCTTCCCCTGCTTTCCCTTGCATTCCTTGCCTTCCGTTACTCTTTGCTTGCCTTCCGTGCATTGCCTAGCCTTGCGTATTCGTGCCTTAGCCTTGCCTCGCCTGACCGTGCCTTGCCTTGCCTTACCCTTTCCTTGCCTTGCCGTGAATTGCCTAGCCGTGCGTTGTCGTGCATTAGCCTCGCCTTGCCTTACCGTGCCTTGCCTTGCGTTACCCTTTCCTTTCCTGGCCGTTCATTGCTTAGCCTTGCGTTGCCGTGCCTTAGCCTTATTTCCCCTTGCCGTGCCGTGCCTTTTGTTACACTTGCCTTACCTTGTTTGCCTTGCCTTTATTTCCTTCCGTTACTCTTTCCTTGCCTAGCCGTGCACTGCGTAGCCTTGCGTTGTCGTGCATTACCCTTGCCTCGCCTGACCGTGCCTTGCCTTGCGTTACCCTTTCCTTGCCTTGCCGTGCATTGCCTAGCCCTGAGTTGTCGTGCCTTAGCCTTGTTTCCCCTTACCCTGCCGTTCCTTCCGTTACCCTTGCCTTCCCCTGCTTTCCCTTGCCTTCCTTGCCTTCCGTTACTCTTTGCTTGCCTTCCGTGCATTGCCTAGCCTTGCGTTGTCGTGCCTTAGACTTGCCTCGCCTGACCGTGCCTTGCCTTGCGTTACCCTTTCCTTGCCTTGCCGTGCATTGCCTAGCCGTGCGTTGTCGTGCATCAGCCTTGCCTTGCCTCACCGTGCCTTGCCTTGCCTTACCCTTTCCTTGCATTGCCGTGCATTGCCTAGCCCTGCGTTGCCGTGCCTTAGCCTTGTTTCCCCTTGCCGTGCCATTCCTTCCGTTACCCTTGCCTTGCCTTGCTTTCCCTTGCCTTCCTTGCCTTCCGTTACTCTTTGCTTGTCTTCCGTGCATTGCCTAGCCGTGCGTTGTAGTGCATTAGCCTTGCCTCCCCAAACCGTGCCTTGCCTTGCGTTACCCTTTCCTTGCCTTGCCCTGCATTGCCTAGAACTGTGTTGTCGTGCCTTAGCCTTGTTTCCCCTTACCGTGCCGTTCCTTTCGTTACCCTTGCCTTCCCCTGCTTTCCTTTGCATTCCTTGCCTTCCGTTACTCTTTGCTTGCCTTCCGTGCATTGCCTAGCCTTGCGTTGTCGTGCCTTAGCCTTGTTTCCCCTTGCCGTGCCGTGCCTGTTGTTACACTAGCCTTGCCGTGCTTTGCCTTGCCTTCCTTTCCTTCCGTTACTCTTTCCTTGCGTAGCCGTGCACTGACTAGCCTTGCGATGTCGTCCATTAGCTTTGCCTCGCCTGACAGTGCCTTGCCTTGCGTTACCCTTTCCTTGCCTTGCCGTGCATTGCCTAGCCCTCCGTTGTCGTGCCTTATCCGTGTTTCCCCTTGCCGAGCCGTTCCTTCCGTTACTCTTGCCTTGCCTTTGTTTCCCTTGCCTTCCTTGCCTTCCGTTACTCTTTGCTTACCTTCCGTGCATTGCCTAGCCTTGCGCTGTCGTGCATTAGACTTGCCTTGCCTCACAGTGCCTTGCCTTGCGTTACCATTTCCTTGCCTGGCCGTGCATTGCCTAGCCGTGCGTTGTAGTGCCTTAGCCTTGTTTCACCTTGCCATAGCCTTGCTTGCTTTGCCTTGCCTTCCTTGCCTTCCGTTACTCTTTGCTTGCCTTCCGTGCATTGCCTAGCCTTGCCTTGTCGTGTCTTAGCCTTTTTTCACCTTGCCATAGCCTTGCTTGCGTTGCCTTGCTTTGCCTTGCCTTCCTTGCCTTCCGTTACTCTTTGCTTCCCTTCCGTGCATTGCCTAGCCTTGCGTGGTCGTGCCTTAGCCTTTTTTCACCTTGCCATAGCCTTGCTTGCGTTGCTTGCTTTGCATTGCATTCCTTGCCTTCCGTTACTCTTTGCTTGCCTTCCGTGCATTGCCTAGCCTTGCGTGGTTGTGCCTTAGCCTTTTTTCACCTTGCCATAGCCTTGCTTGCGTTGCCTTGCTTTGCATTGCATTCCTTGCCTTCCGTTACTCTTTGCTTGCCTTCCGTGCATTGCCTAGCCTTGCGTATTCGTGCCTTAGCCTTGCCTCGCCTGACCGTGCCTTGCCTTGCCTTACCCTTTCCTTGCCTTGCCGTGAATTGCCTAGCCGTGCGTTGTCGTGCATTAGCCTCGCCTTGCCTTACCGTGCCTTGCCTTGCGTTACCCTTTCCTTTCCTGGCCGTTCATTGCTTAGCCTTGCGTTGCCGTGCCTTAGCCTTCTTTCCCCTTGCCGTGCCGTGCCTTTTGTTACACTTGCCTTGCCTTGTTTGCCTTGCCTTTATTTCCTTCCGTTACTCTTTCCTTGCCTAGCCGTGCACTGCGTAGCCTTGCGTTGTCGTGCATTACCCTTGCCTCGCCTGACCGTGCCTTGCCATGCGTTACCCTTTCCTTGCCTTGCCGTGCATTGCCTAGCCCTGCGTTGTCGTGCCTTAGCCTTGTTTCCCCTTACCCTGCCGTTCCTTCCGTTACCCTTGCCTTCCCCTGCTTTCCCTTGCCTTCCTTGCCTTCCGTTACTCTTTCCTTGCCTTGCCTTGCATTGCCTAGCAGTGCGTTGTCGGCCTTAGCCTTGTTTCCCCTTGCCATAGCCTTGCTTGCGTTGCCTTGCTTTGCCTTGCCTTCCTTGCTTTCCGTTACTCTTTGCTTGCCTTCCGTGCATTGCCTAGCCTTGCGTGGTCGTGCCTTAGCCTTTTTTCACCTTGCCATAGACTTGCTTGCCTTGCCTTGCTTTGCCTTGCATTCCTTGCCTTCCGTTACTCTTTGCTTGCTTTCCGTGCATTGCCTAGCCTTGCGTTGTCGTGCATTAGACTTGCCTCCCCAAACCGTGCCTTGCCTTGTGTTACCCTTTCCTTACCTTACCCTGCATTGCCTAGCCCTGTGTTGTCGTGCCTTAGCCTTGTTTCCCCTTGCCGTGCCGTTCCTTCCGTTACCCTTGCCTTGCTTTCCCTTGCCTTCCTTGCCTTCCGTTACTCTTTGCTTGCCTTCCGTGCATTGCCTAGCCTTGCGTTGTCGTGTCTTAGCCTTTTTTCACCTTGCCATAGCCTTGCTTGCGTTGCCTTGCTTTGCCTTGCCTTCCTTGCCTTCCGTTACTCTTTGCTTCCCTTCCGTGCATTGCCTAGCCTTGCGTGGTCGTGCCTTAGCCTTTTTTCACCTTGCCATAGCCTTGCTTGCGTTGCCTTGCTTTGCATTGCATTCCTTGCCTTCCGTTACTCTTTGCTTGCCTTCCGTGCATTGCCTAGCCTTGCGTGGCCGTGCCTTAGCCTTTTTTCACCTTGCCATAGCCTTGCTTGCGTTGCCTTCCTTTGCCTTGCATTCCTTGCCTTCCGTTACTCTTTGCTTGCCTTCCGTGCATTGCCTAGCCTTGCGTTGTCGTGCCTTACCCTTGCCTCGCCTGACCGTGCCTTGCCTTGCGTTACCCTTACCTTGCCTTGCCCTGCATTGCCTAGCCCTGTGTTGTCGTGCCTTAGCCTTGTTTCCCCTTACCGTGCCGTTCCTTTCGTTACCCTTGCCTTCCCCTTCTTTCCCTTGCATTCCTTGCCTTCCGTTACTCTTTGCTTGCCTTCCGTGCATTGCCTAGCCTTGCGTAGTCGTGCCTTAGCCTTGCCTCGCCTGAGCGTGCCTTGCCTTGCGTTACCCTTTCCTTGCCTTGCAGTGCATTTCCTAGCCGTTCGTTGTCGTGCCTTAGCCTTGTTTGCCCTTGCCGTGCCGTTCCTTCCGTTACCCTTGCCTTGCTTTCCCTTGCCTTCCTTGCCTTCCGTTACTCTTTGCTAGCCTTCCGTGCATTGCCTAGCCTTGCGTTGTCGTGTCTTAGCCTTTTTTCACCTTGCCATAGCCTTGCTTGCGTTGCCTTGCTTTGCCTTCCCTTCCTTGCCTTCCGTTACTCTTTGCTTCCCTTCCGTGCATTGCCTAGCCTTCCGTGGTCGTGCCTTAGCCTTTTTTCACCTTGCCATAGCCTTGCTTGCGTTGCTTTGCTTTGCATTGCATTCCTTGCCTTCCGTTACTCTTTGCTAGCCTTCCGTGCATTGCCTAGCCTTGCGTAGTCGTGCCTTAGCCTTGCCTCGCCTCACCGTGCCTTGCCTTGCGTTACCCTTTCCTTGCGTTGCCGTGAATTGCCTAGCCGTGCGTTGTCGTGCATTAGCCTCGCCTTGCCTTACCGTGCCTTGCCTTGCGTTACCCTTTCCTTGCCTGGCCGTTCATTGCTTAGCCTTGCGTTGCCGTGCCTTAGCCTTGTTTCCCCTTGCCGTGCCGAGCCTTTTGTTACACTTGCCTTGCCTTGTTTGCCTAGCCTTTATTTCCTTCCGTTACTCTTTCCTTGCCTAGCCGTGCACTGCGTAGCCTTGCGTTGTCGTGCATTACCCTTGCCTCGCCTGACCGTGCCTTGCCTTGCGTTACCCTTTCCTTGCCTTGCCGTGCATTGCCTAGCCCTGCGTTGCCGTGCCTTAGCCTTGTTTCCCCTTACCGTGCCGTTCCTTCCGTTACCCTTGCCTTCCCCTGCTTTCCCTTGCCTTCCTTGCCTTCCGTTACTCTTTGCTTGCCTTCCGTGCATTGCCTAGCCTTGCGTTGTCGTGCCTTAGCCTTGCCTCGCCTGACCGTGCCTTGCCTTGCGTTACCCTTTCCTTGCCTTGCCGTGCATTGCCTAGCCGTGCGTTGTCGTGCATCAGCCTTGCCTTGCCTCACCGTGCCTTGCCTTGCGTTACCCTTTCCTTGCCTTGCCGTGCATTGCCTAGCCCTGCGTTGCCGTGCCTTAGCCTTGTTTCCCCTTGCCGTGCCGTTCCTTCCGTTACCCTTGCCTTGACTTGCTTTCCCTTGCCTTACTTGCCTTCCGTTACTCTTTGCTTGCCTTCCGTGCATTGCCTAGCCTTGCGTTGTCGTGCATTAGCCTTGCCTCCCGAAACCGTGCCTTGTCTTGCGTTACCCTTTCCTTGCCTTGCCCTGCATTGCCTAGAACTGTGTTGTCGTGCCTTAGCCTTGTTTCCCCTTACCGTGCCGTTCCTTTCGTTACCCTTGCCTTCCCCTGCTTTCCTTTGCATTCCTTGCCTTCCGTTACTCTTTGCTTGCCTTCCGTGCATTGCCTAGCCTTGCGTTGTCGTGCCTTAGCCTTGTTTCCCCTTGCCGTGCCGTGCCTGTTGTTACACTTGCCTTGCCGTGCTTTGCCTTGCCTTCCTTTCCTTCCGTTACTCTTTCCTTGCGTAGCCGTGCACTGCCTAGCCTTGCGATATCGTGCATTAGCTTTGCCTCGCCTGACAGTGCCTTGCCTTGCGTTACCCTTTCCTTGCCTTGACGTGCATTGCCTAGCCCTGCGTTGCCGTGCCTTAGCCTTGTTTCCCCTTGCCGAGCCGTTCCTTCCGTTACTCTTGCCTTGCCTTGGTTTCCCTTGCCTTCCTTGCCTTCCGTTACTCTTTGCTTGCCTTCCGTGCATTGCCTAGCCTTGCGTTGTGGTCATTAGCCTTGCCTCGCCTGACCGTGCCTTGCCTTGCGTTACCCTTTCCTTGCCTTGCCGAGCATTGCCTAGCCGTGCGTTGTCGTGCATTAGCCTTGTCTAGCCTTACCGTGCCTCGCCTTGCGTTACCCTTTCCTTGCCTGGCCGTGCATTGCCTAGCCGTGCGTTGCCGTTCCTTAGCCTTGTTTCCCCTTGCCGTGCCTTTCCTTTTGTTACACTTGCCTTGCCTTGCTTTGCCTTGCCTTCCTTTCCTTCCGTTACTCTTTACTTGCCTAGCCGTGCACTGCCTAGCCTTGCGATGTCGTGCATTAGCTTTGCCTCGCCTGACAGTGCCTTGCCTTGCGTTACCCTTTCCTTGCCTTGCCGTGCATTGCCTACCCCTGCGTTGCCGTGCCTTAGCCTTGTTTCCCCTTGCCGAGCCGTTCCTTCCGTTACCCTTGCCTTGCCTTGGTTTCCCTTGCCTTCCTTGCCTTCCGTTACTCTTTGCTTGCCTTCCGTGCATTGCCTAGCCTTGCGTTGTCGTGCATTAGCCTTGCCTCTGCTGACCGTGCCTTGCCTTGCGTTACCCTTTCCTTGCCTTGCCGTGCATTGCCTAGCCGTGCGTTGTCGTGCATTAGCCTTGTCTTGCCTTACCGTGCCTTGCCTTTCGTTACCCTTTCCTTGCCTGGCCGTGCATTGCCTAGCCGTGCGTTGCCGTTCCTTAGCCTTGTTTCCCCTTGCCGTGCCTTGCCTTTCGTTACACTTGCCTTGCCTTGCTTTGCCTTGCCTTCCTTTCCTTCCGTTACTCTTTCCTTGCCTAGCCGTACACTGCCTAGCCTTGCGTTGTCGTGCATTAGCTTTGCCTCCCCAAACCGTGCCTTGCCTTGCGTTACCATTTCCTTGCCTTGCCCTGCATTGCCTAGCCGTGCGTTGCCGTGCCTTAGCCTTGTTTCCCCTTGCCGTGCCGTTCCTTCTGGTAACCTTGCCTTGCCTTGCTTTCCCTTGCCTTCCTTGCGTTCCGTTACTCTTTGCTTGCCTTCCATGCATTGCCTAGCCTTTCGTTGTCGTGCCTTAGCCTTGCCTCGCCTGACCGTGCCTTGCCTTGCGTTACGCTTTCCTTGCCTTGCAGTGCATTGCCTAGCAGTGCGTTATCGTGCCTTAGCCTTGTTTCCCCTTGCCATAGCCTTGCTTGCGTTGCCTTGCTTTGCCTTGCCTTCCTTGCTTTCCGTTACTCTTTGCTTGCCTTCCGTGCATTGCCTAGCCTTATGTGGTCGTGCCTTAGCCTTTTCTCACCTTGCCATAGCCTTGCTTGCGTTGCCTTGCTTTGCCTTGCATTCCTTGCCTTCCGTTACTCTTTGCTTGCTTTCCGTGCATTGCCTAGCCTTGCGTTGTCGTGCATTAGACTTGCCTCCCCAAACCGTGCCTTGCCTTGTGTTACCCTTTCCTTACCTTACCCTGCATTGCCTAGCCCTGTGTTGTCGTGCCTTAGCCTTGTTTCCCCTTGCCGTGCCGTTCCTTCCGTTACCCTTGCCTTGCTTTCCCTTGCCTTCCTTGCCTTCCGTTACTCTTTGCTTGCCTTCCGTGCATTGCCTAGCCTTTCGTTGTCGTGTCTTAGCCTTTTTTCACCTTGCCATAGCCTTGCTTGCGTTGCCTTGCTTTGCCTTGCCTTCCTTGCCTTCCGTTACTCTTTGCTTCCCTTCCGTGCATTGCCTAGACTTGCGTGGTCGTGCCTTAGCCTTTTTTCACCTTGCCATAGCCTTGCTTGCGTTGCCTTGCTTTGCATTGCATTCCTTGCCTTCCGTTACTCTTTGCTTGCCTTCCGTGCATTGCCTAGCCTTGCGTGGTCGTGCCTTAGCCTTTTTTCACCTTGCCATAGCCTTGCTTGCGTTGCCTTGCTTTGCCTTGCATTCCTTGCCTTCCGTTACTCTTTGCTTGCCTTCCGTGCATTGCCTAGCCTTGCGTTGTCGTGCATTAGCCTTGCCTCCCCAAACCGTGCCTTGCCTTGCGTTACCCTTTCCTTGCCTTGCCCTGCATTTCCTAGCCCTGTGTTGTCGTGCCTTAGCCTTGTTTCCCCTTGCCGTGCCGTTCCTTTCGTTACCCTTGCCTTCCCCTGCTTTCCCTTGCATTCCTTGCCTTCCGTTACTCTTTGCTTCCTTCCGTGCATTGCCTAGCCTTGCGTAGTCGTGCCTTAGCCTTGCCTCGCCTGACCGTGCCTTGCCTTGCGTTACCCTTTCCTTGCCTTGCCGTGAATTGCCTAGCCCTCCGTTGCCGTGCCTTAGCCTTGTTTCCCCTTGCCGAGCCGTTCCTTCCGTTACTCTTGCCTTGCCTTGGTTTCCCTTGCCTTCCTTGCCTTCCGTTACTCTTTGCTTGCCTTCCGTGCATTGCCTAGCCTTGCGTTGTCGTCATTAGCCTTGCCTCGCCTGACCGTGCCTTGCTTTGCGTTACCCTTTCCTTGCCTTGCCGAGCATTGCCTAGCCGTGCGTTGTCGTGCATTAGCCTTGTCTAGCCTTACCGTGCCTCGCCTTGCGTTACCCTTTCCTTGCCTGGCCGTGCATTGCCTAGCCGTGCGTTGCCGTTCCTTAGCCTTGATTCCCCTTGCCGTGCCTTGCCTTTTGTTACACTTGCCTTGCCTTGCTTTGCCTTGCCTTCCTTTCCTTCCGTTACTCTTTCCTTGCCTAGCCGTGCACTGCCTAGCCTTCCGTTGTCGTGCATTAGCCTTGCCTCCCCAAACCGTGCCTTGACTTGCGTTACCATTTCCTTGCCTTGCCCTGCATTGCCTAGACGTGCGTTGCCGTGCCTTAGCCTTCTTTCCCCTTGCCGTGCCGTTCCTTCCGGTAACCTTGCGTCGCCTTGCTTTCCCTTGCCTTCCTTGCGTTCCGTTACTCTTTGCTTGCCTTCCGTTCATTGCCTAGCCTTGCATTGTCGTGCCTTAGCCTTGCCTCGCCTGACCGTGCCTTGCCTTGCGTTACCCTTTCCTTGCCTTGCAGTGCATTGCCTAGCAGTGCGTTGTCGTGCCTTAGCCTTGTTTCCCCTTGCAGTGCCGTTCTTTCCGTTACCATTGCCTTGCCTTGCTTTCCCTTGCCTTCCTTGCCTTCCGTTACTCTTTGCTTGCCTTCCGTGCATTGCCTACCCTTGCCTTGTCGTGTCTTAGCCTTTTTTCAAATTGCCATAGCCTTGCTTGCGTTGCCTTGCTTTGCCTTGCCTTCCTTGCTTTCCGTTACTCTTTGCTTGCCTTCCGTGCATTGCCTAGCCTTGCGTGGTCGTGCCTTAGCCTTTTTTCACCTTGCCATAGCCTTGCTTGCGTTCCCTTGCTTTGCCTTGCATTCCTGGCCTTCCGTTACTCTTTGCTTGCTTTCCGTGCATTGCCTAGCCTTGCGTTGTCGTGCAT
The DNA here is from genome assembly GCF_037893015.1 of Macrotis lagotis. Taxonomy (NCBI): domain Eukaryota; kingdom Metazoa; phylum Chordata; class Mammalia; order Peramelemorphia; family Peramelidae; genus Macrotis; species Macrotis lagotis. Next base: position 38,427 of record NW_027422319.1, read on the forward strand.
TAGTCTTGCCTCCCCAAACCGTGCCTTGCCTTGCGTTACCCTTTCCTTGCCTTACCCTGCATTGCCTAGCCCTGTGTTGTCGTGCCTTAGCCTTGTTTCCCCTTGCCGTGCCGTTCCTTCCGTTACCCTTGCCTTCCCTTGCTTTCCCTTGCTTTCCTTGCCTTCCGTTACTCTTCGCTTTCCTTCCGTGCATTGCCTAGCCTTGCGTTGCCGTGCCTTAGCCTTGCCTCGCCTGACAGTGCCTTGCCTGGCGTTACCCTTTCCTTGCCTTGCCGTGCATTGCCTAGCCTTGCACTGTCATGCATTAGCCTTGCCTTGCCTCAGAGTGCCTTGCCTTGCGTTACATTTTCCTTGGCTGGCCGTGCATTGCCTAGTCGTGCGTTGTGGTGCCTTAGCCGTGTTTCACATTGCCATAGCCTTGCTTGCTTTGCCTTGCTTTCCCTTGCCTTCCTTGCGTTCCGTTACTCTTTGCTTGCCTTCCGTGCATTGCCTAGCCTTGCGTTGTCGTGTCTTAGCCTTTTTTCACCTTGCCATAGCCTTGCTTGCGTTGCCTTGCTTTGCCTTGCCTTCCTTGCCTTCCGTTACTCTTTGCTTCCCTTCCGTGCATTGCCTAGCCTTGCGTGGTCGTGCCTTAGCCTTTTTTCACCTTGCCATAGACTTGTTTGCGTTGCCTTGCTTTGCCTTGCATTCATTGCCTTCCGTTACTCTTTGCTTGCCTTCCGTGCATTGCCTAGCCTTGCGTTGTCGTGCCTTAGCCTTCCCTCGCCTGACAGTGCCTTGCCTTGCGTTACCCTTTCCATGCCTGGCCGTGCATTGCTAAGTCTTGCGTTGCCGTGCCTTAGCCTTGTTTCCCCTTGCCGTGCCGTACCTTTTGTTACACTTGCCTTGCCTTGCTTTGCCTTGCCTTCCTTTCCTTCCGTTACTCTTTCCTTGCCTAGCCGTGCACTGCGTAGCCTTGCGTTTTCGTGCATCAGCCTTGCCTTGCCTCACCGTGCCTTGCCTTGCGTTACCCTTTCCTTGCCTTGCCGTGCATTGCCTAGCCGTGCGTTGCCGTGCCTTAGCCTTGTTTCCCCTTGTCGTGCCGTTCATCCGTTACCCTTGCCTTGCCTTGCTTTCCCTTGCCTTCCTTGCCTTCCGTTACTCTTTGCTTGCCTTCCGTGCATTGCCTAGCCTTGCGTTGTCGTGCATTAGCCTTGCCTCCCCAAACCGTGCCTTGCCTTGCGTTACCCTTTCCTTGCCTTGACCTGCATTGCCTAGCCCTGTGTTGTCGTGCCTTAGCCTTGTTTCCCCTTACCGTGCCGTTCCTTTCGTTACCCTTGCCTTCCCCTGCTTTCCTTTGCATTCCTTGCCTTCCGTTACTCTTTGCTTGCCTTCCGTGCATTGCCTAGCCTTGCGTTGTCGTGCCTTAGCCTTGTTTCCCCTTGCCGTGCCTTGCCTGTTTTTACACTTGCCTTGACATGCTTTTCCTTGCCTTCCTTTCCTTCCATTACTCTTTCCTTGCCTAGCCGTGCACTGCCTAGCCTTGCGATGTCGTGCATTAGCTTTGCCTCGCCTGACAGTGCCTTGCCTTGCGTTACCCTTTCCTTGCCTTGCCGTGCATTGCCTAGCCCTGCGTTGCCCTGCCTTAGTCTTGTTTCCCCTTGCCGAGCCGTTCCTTGCGTTACCCTTGCCTTGCCTTGGTTTCCCTTGCCTTCCTTGCCTTCCGTTACTCTTTGCTTGCCTTCCGTGCATTGCCTAGCCTTGCGTTGTCGTGCATTAGCCTTGCCTCGCCTGACCGTGCCTTTCCTTGCGTTACCCTTTCCTTGCCTTGCCGTGCATTGCCAAGCCGTGCGTTGTCGTGCATTAGCCTTGTCTTGCCTTACCGTGCCTTGCCTTGCGTTACCCTTTCCTTGCCTGGCCGTGCATTGCCTAGCCGTGCGTTGCCGTTCCTTAGCCTTGTTTCCCCTTGCCGTGCCTTGCCTTTCGTTACACTTGCCTTGCCTTGCTTTGCCTTGCCTTCCTTTCCTTCCGTTACTCTTTCCTTGCCTAGCCGTGCACTGCCTATCCTTGCGTTGTCGTGCATTAGCCTTGCCTCCCCAAACCGTGCCTTGCCTTGCGTTACCATTTCCTTGCCTTGCCCTGCATTGCCTAGCCGTGCGTTACCGTGCCTTAGCCTTGTTTCCCCTTGCCGTGCCGTTCCTTCCGTTAACCTTGCCTTGCCTTGCATTCCCTTGCCTTCCTTGCGTTCCGTTACTCTTTGCTTGCCTTCCGTGCATTGCCTAGCCTTGCGTTGTCGTGCCTTAGCCTTGCCTCGCCTGACCGTGCCTTGCCTTGCGTTACCCTTACCTTGCCTTGCCCTGCATTGCCTAGCCCTGTGTTGTCGTGCCTTAGCCTTGTTTCCCCTTACCGTGCCGTTCCTTTCGTTACCCTTGACTTCCCCTGCTTTCCCTTGCATTCCTTGCCTTCCGTTACTCTTTGCTTGCCTTCCGTGCATTGCCTAGCCTTGCGTAGTCGTGCCTTAGCCTTGCCTCGCCTGACCGTGCCTTGCCTTGCGTTACCCTTTCCTTGCCTTGCAGTGCATTGCCTAGCCGGTCGTTGTCGTGCCTTAGCCTTGTTTGCCCTTGCCGTGCCGTTCCTTCCGTTACCCTTGCCTTGCTTTCCCTTGCCTTCCTTGCCTTCCGTTACTCTTTGCTTGCCTTCCGTGAATTGCCTAGCCTTGCGCTGTCGTGCATTACACTTGCCTTGCCTCACAGTGCCTTGCCTTGCGTTACCTTTTCCTTGGCTGGCCGTGCATTGCCTAGCCGTGCGTTGTGGTGCCTTAGCCTTGTTTCACCTTGCCATAGCCTTGCTTGCTTTGCCTTGCCTTCCTTGCCTTCCGTTACTCTTTGCTTGCCTTCCGTGCATTGCCTAGCCTAGCGTTGTCGTGCCTTAGCCTTGCCTCGCCTAACCGTGCCTTGCCTTGCGTTACCCTTTCCTTGCCTTGCCGTGCATTGCCAAGCCGTGCGTTGTCGTGCATTTGCCTCGCCTTGCCTTACCGTGCCTTGCCTTGCGTTACCCTTTCCTTGCCTGGCCGTGCATTGCTTAGCCTTGCGTTGCCGTACCTTAGCCTTGTTTCCCCTTGCCGTGCCGTGATTTTTGTTACACTTGCCTTGCCTTGCTTTGCCTTGCCTTCCTTTCCTTCCGTTACTCTTTCCTTGCCTAGCCGTGCACTGCGTAGCCATGCGTTGTCGTGCATTACCCTTGCCTCCCCTGACCGTGCGTTGCCTTGCGTTACCCTTTCCTTGCCTTGCCGTGCATTGCCTAGCCCTGCGTTGTCGTGCCTTAGCCTTGTTTCCCCTTGCCGTGCCGTTCCTTCCCTTACCCTTGCCTTCCCCTGCTTTCCCTTGCCTTCCTTGCCTTCCGTTACTCTTTGCTTGCCTTTCGTGCATTGCCTAGCCTTGCGTTGTCGTGCCTTAGCCTTGCGTCGCCTGACCGTGCCTTGCCTTGCGTTACCCTTTCCTTGCCTTGCCGTGCATTGCCTAGCCGTGCGTTGTCGTGCATCAGCCTTACCTTGCCTCACCGTGCCTTGCCTTGCGTTACCCTTTCCTTGCCATGCCTTGCATTGCCTAGCCGTGCGTTGCCGTGCCTTAGCCTTGTTTCCCCTTGCCGTGCCGTTCCTTCCGTTACCCTTGCCTTGCCTTGCTTTCCCTTGCCTTCCTTGCGTTCCGTTATTCTTTGCTTGCCTTCCGTGCATTGCCTAGCCTTGCGTTGTCGTGCCTTAGCCTTGCCTCGCCTGACCGTGCCTTGCCTTGCGTTACCCTTACCTTGCCTTGCCCTGCATTGCCTAGCCGTTCGTTGTCGTGCCTTAGCCTTGTTTGCCCTTGCCGTGCCGTTCCTTCCGTTACCCTTGCCTTGCTTTCCCTTGCCTTCCTTGCCTTCCGTTACTCTTTGCTTGCCTTCCGTGCATTGCCTAGCCTTGCGTTGTCGTGTCTTAGCCTTTTTTCACCTTGCCATAGCCTTGCTTGCTTTGCCTTGAATTCCTTGCCTTCCGTTACTCTTTGCTTCCCTTCCGTGCATTGCCTAGCCTTGCGTGGTCGTGCCTTAGCCTTTTTTCACCTTGCCATAGCCTTGCTTGCGTTGCCTTGCTTTGCATTGCATTCCTTGCCTTCCGTTACTCTTTGCTTGCCTTCCGTGCATTGCCTAGCCTTGCGTGGTCGTGCCTTAGCCTTTTTTCACCTTGCCATAGCCTTGCTTGCGTTGCCTTGCTTTGCCTTGCATTCCTTGCCTTCCGTTACTCTTTGCTTGCCTTCCGTGCATTGCCTAGCCTTGCGTTGTCGTGCATTAGCCTTGCCTCCCCAAACCGTGCCTTGCCTTGCGTTACCCTTTCCTTGCCTTGCCCTGCATTGCCTAGCCCTGTGTTGTCGTGCCTTAGCCTTGTTTCCCCTTGCCGTGCCATTCCTTTCGTTACCCTTGCCTTCCCCTGCTTTCCCTTGCATTCCTTGCCTTCCGTTACTCTTTGCTTGCCTTCCGTGCATTGCCTAGCCTTGCGTTGTCGTGCCTTAGCCTTGTTTCCCCTTGCCGTGCCGTGCCTGTTGTTACCCTTGGCTTGCCTTGCTTTCCCTTGCCTTCCTTGCGTTCCGTTATTCTTTGCTTGCCTTCCGTGCATTGCCTAGCCTTGCGTTGTCGTGCCTTAGCCTTGCCTCGCCTGACCGTGCCTTGCCTTGCGTTACCCTTACCTTGCCTTGCCCTGCATTGCCTAGCCGTTCGTTGTCGTGCCTTAGCCTTGTTTGCCCTTGCCGTGCCGTTCCTTCCGTTACCCTTGCCTTGCTTTCCCTTGCCTTCCTTGCCTTCCGTTACTCTTTGCTTGCCTTCCGTGCATTGCCTAGCCTTGCGTTGTCGTGTCTTAGCCTTTTTTCACCTTGCCATAGCCTTGCTTGCGTTGCCTTGCTTTGCCTTGCCTTCCTTGCCTTCCGTTACTCTTTGCTTCCCTTCCGTGCATTGCCTAGCCTTGCGTGGTCGTGCCTTAGCCTTTTTTCACCTTGCCATAGCCTTGCTTGCGTCGCCTTGCTGTGCATTGCATTCCTTGCCTTCCGTTACTCTTTGCTTGCCTTCCGTGCATTGCCTAGCCTTGCGTGGTCGTGCCTTAGCCTTTTTTCACCTTGCCATAGCCTTGCTTGCGTTGCCTTGCTTTGCCTTGCCTTCCTTGCCTTCCGTTACTCTTTGCTTCCCTTCCGTGCATTGCCTAGCCTTCCGTGGTCGTGCCTTAGCCTTTTTTCACCTTGCCATAGCCTTGCTTGCGTTGCTTTGCTTTGCATTGCATTCCTTGCCTTCCGTTACTCTTTGCTAGCCTTCCGTGCATTGCCTAGCCTTGCGTAGTCGTGCCTTAGCCTTGCCTCGCCTCACCGTGCCTTGCCTTGCGTTACCCTTTCCTTGCGTTGCCGTGAATTGCCTAGCCGTGCGTTGTCGTGCATTAGCCTCGCCTTGCCTTACCGTGCCTTGCCTTGCGTTACCCTTTCCTTGCCTGGCCGTTCATTGCTTAGCCTTGCGTTGCCGTGCCTTAGCCTTGTTTCCCCTTGCCGTGCCGAGCCTTTTGTTACACTTGCCTTGCCTTGTTTGCCTAGCCTTTATTTCCTTCCGTTACTCTTTCCTTGCCTAGCCGTGCACTGCGTAGCCTTGCGTTGTCGTGCATTACCCTTGCCTCGCCTGACCGTGCCTTGCCTTGCGTTACCCTTTCCTTGCCTTGCCGTGCATTGCCTAGCCCTGCGTTGCCGTGCCTTAGCCTTGTTTCCCCTTACCGTGCCGTTCCTTCCGTTACCCTTGCCTTCCCCTGCTTTCCCTTGCCTTCCTTGCCTTCCGTTACTCTTTGCTTGCCTTCCGTGCATTGCCTAGCCTTGCGTTGTCGTGCCTTAGCCTTGCCTCGCCTGACCGTGCCTTGCCTTGCGTTACCCTTTCCTTGCCTTGCCGTGCATTGCCTAGCCGTGCGTTGTCGTGCATCAGCCTTGCCTTGCCTCACCGTGCCTTGCCTTGCGTTACCCTTTCCTTGCCTTGCCGTGCATTGCCTAGCCCTGCGTTGCCGTGCCTTAGCCTTGTTTCCCCTTGCCGTGCCGTTCCTTCCGTTACCCTTGCCTTGACTTGCTTTCCCTTGCCTTACTTGCCTTCCGTTACTCTTTGCTTGCCTTCCGTGCATTGCCTAGCCTTGCGTTGTCGTGCATTAGCCTTGCCTCCCGAAACCGTGCCTTGCCTTGCGTTACCCTTTCCTTGCCTTGCCCTGCATTGCCTAGAACTGTGTTGTCGTGCCTTAGCCTTGTTTCCCCTTACCGTGCCGTTCCTTTCGTTACCCTTGCCTTCCCCTGCTTTCCTTTGCATTCCTTGCCTTCCGTTACTCTTTGCTTGCCTTCCGTGCATTGCCTAGCCTTGCGTTGTCGTGCCTTAGCCTTGTTTCCCCTTGCCGTGCCGTGCCTGTTGTTACACTTGCCTTGCCGTGCTTTGCCTTGCCTTCCTTTCCTTCCGTTACTCTTTACTTGCGTAGCCGTGCACTGCCTAGCCTTGCGATATCGTGCATTAGCTTTGCCTCGCCTGACAGTGCCTTGCCTTGCGTTACCCTTTCCTTGCCTTGCCGTGCATTGCCTAGCCCTGCGTTGCCGTGCCTTAGCCTTGTTTCCCCTTGCCGAGCCGTTCCTTCCGTTACTCTTGCCTTGCCTTGGTTTCCCTTGCCTTCCTTGCCTTCCGTTACTCTTTGCTTGCCTTCCGTGCATTGCCTAGTCTTGCGTTGTGGTCATTAGCCTTGCCTCGCCTGACCGTGCCTTGCCTTGCGTTACCCTTTCCTTGCCTTGCCGAGCATTGCCTAGCCGTGCGTTGTCGTGCATTAGCCTTGTCTAGCCTTACCGTGCCTCGCCTTGCGTTACCCTTTCCTTGCCTGGCCGTGCATTGCCTAGCCGTGCGTTGCCGTTCCTTAGCCTTGTTTCCCCTTGCCGTGCCTTTCCTTTTGTTACACTTGCCTTGCCTTGCTTTGCCTTGCCTTCCTTTCCTTCCGTTACTCTTTACTTGCATAGCCGTGCACTGCCTAGCCTTGCGATGTCGTGCATTAGCTTTGCCTCGCCTGACAGTGCCTTGCCTTGCGTTACCCTTTCCTTGCCTTGCCGTGCATTGCCTACCCCTGCGTTGCCGTGCCTTAGCCTTGTTTCCCCTTGCCGAGCCGTTCCTTCCGTTACCCTTGCCTTGCCTTGGTTTCCCTTGCCTTCCTTGCCTTCCGTTACTCTTTGCTTGCCTTCCGTGCATTGCCTAGCCTTGCGTTGTCGTGCATTAGCCTTGCCTCTGCTGACCGTGCCTTGCCTTGCGTTACCCTTTCCTTGCCTTGCCGTGCATTGCCTAGCCGTGCGTTGTCGTGCATTAGCCTTGTCTTGCCTTACCGTGCCTTGCCTTTCGTTACCCTTTCCTTGCCTGGCCGTGCATTGCCTAGCCGTGCGTTGCCGTTCCTTAGCCTTGTTTCCCCTTGCCGTGCCTTGCCTTTCGTTACACTTGCCTTGCCTTGCTTTGCCTTGCCTTCCTTTCCTTCCGTTACTCTTTCCTTGCCTAGCCGTACACTGCCTAGCCTTGCGTTGTCGTGCATTAGCTTTGCCTCCCCAAACCGTGCCTTGCCTTGCGTTACCATTTCCTTGCCTTGCCCTGCATTGCCTAGCCGTGCGTTGCCGTGCCTTAGCCTTGTTTCCCCTTGCCGTGCCGTTCCTTCTGGTAACCTTGCCTTGCCTTGCTTTCCCTTGCCTTCCTTGCGTTCCGTTACTCTTTGCTTGCCTTCCATGCATTGCCTAGCCTTTCGTTGTCGTGCCTTAGCCTTGCCTCGCCTGACCGTGCCTTGCCTTGCGTTACGCTTTCCTTGCCTTGCAGTGCATTGCCTAGCTGTGCGTTATCGTGCCTTAGCCTTGTTTCCCCTTGCCATAGCCTTGCTTGCGTTGCCTTGCTTTGCCTTGCCTTCCTTGCTTTCCGTTACTCTTTGCTTGCCTTCCGTGCATTGCCTAGCCTTATGTGGTCGTGCCTTAGCCTTTTCTCACCTTGCCATAGCCTTGCTTGCGTTGCCTTGCTTTGCCTTGCATTCCTTGCCTTCCGTTACTCTTTGCTTGCTTTCCGTGCATTGCCTAGCCTTGCGTTGTCGTGCATTAGACTTGCCTCCCCAAACCGTGCCTTGCCTTGTGTTACCCTTTCCTTACCTTACCCTGCATTGCCTAGCCCTGTGTTGTCGTGCCTTAGCCTTGTTTCCCCTTGCCGTGCCGTTCCTTCCGTTACCCTTGCCTTGCTTTCCCTTGCCTTCCTTGCCTTCCGTTACTCTTTGCTTGCCTTCCGTGCATTGCCTAGCCTTGCGTTGTCGTGTCTTAGCCTTTTTTCACCTTGCCATAGCCTTGCTTGCGTTGCCTTGCTTTGCCTTGCCTTCCTTGCCTTCCGTTACTCTTTGCTTCCCTTCCGTGCATTGCCTAGACTTGCGTGGTCGTGCCTTAGCCTTTTTTCACCTTGCCATAGCCTTGCTTGCGTTGCCTTGCTTTGCATTGCATTCCTTGCCTTCCGTTACTCTTTGCTTGCCTTCCGTGCATTGCCTAGCCTTGCGTGGTCGTGCCTTAGCCTTTTTTCACCTTGCCATAGCCTTGCTTGCGTTGCCTTGCTTTGCCTTGCATTCCTTGCCTTCCGTTACTCTTTGCTTGCCTTCCGTGCATTGCCTAGCCTTGCGTTGTCGTGCATTAGCCTTGCCTCCCCAAACCGTGCCTTGCCTTGCGTTACCCTTTCCTTGCCTTGCCCTGCATTTCCTAGCCCTGTGTTGTCGTGCCTTAGCCTTGTTTCCCCTTGCCGTGCCGTTCCTTTCGTTACCCTTGCCTTCCCCTGCTTTCCCTTGCATTCCTTGCCTTCCGTTACTCTTTGCTTCCTTCCGTGCATTGCCTAGCCTTGCGTAGTCGTGCCTTAGCCTTGCCTCGCCTGACCGTGCCTTGCCTTGCGTTACCCTTTCCTTGCCTTGCCGTGAATTGCCTAGCCCTCCGTTGCCGTGCCTTAGCCTTGTTTCCCCTTGCCGAGCCGTTCCTTCCGTTACTCTTGCCTTGCCTTGGTTTCCCTTGCCTTCCTTGCCTTCCGTTACTCTTTGCTTGCCTTCCGTGCATTGCCTAGCCTTGCGTTGTCGTCATTAGCCTTGCCTCGCCTGACCGTGCCTTGCTTTGCGTTACCCTTTCCTTGCCTTGCCGAGCATTGCCTAGCCGTGCGTTGTCGTGCATTAGCCTTGTCTAGCCTTACCGTGCCTCGCCTTGCGTTACCCTTTCCTTGCCTGGCCGTGCATTGCCTAGCCGTGCGTTGCCGTTCCTTAGCCTTGATTCCCCTTGCCGTGCCTTGCCTTTTGTTACACTTGCCTTGCCTTGCTTTGCCTTGCCTTCCTTTCCTTCCGTTACTCTTTCCTTGCCTAGCCGTGCACTGCCTAGCCTTCCGATGTCGTGCATTAGCCTTGCCTCCCCAAACCGTGCCTTGACTTGCGTTACCATTTCCTTGCCTTGCCCTGCATTGCCTAGACGTGCGTTGCCGTGCCTTAGCCTTCTTTCCCCTTGCCGTGCCGTTCCTTCCGGTAACCTTGCGTCGCCTTGCTTTCCCTTGCCTTCCTTGCGTTCCGTTACTCTTTGCTTGCCTTCCGTTCATTGCCTAGCCTTGCATTGTCGTGCCTTAGCCTTGCCTCGCCTGACCGTGCCTTGCCTTGCGTTACCCTTTCCTTGCCTTGCAGTGCATTGCCTAGCAGTGCGTTGTCGTGCCTTAGCCTTGTTTCCCCTTGCAGTGCCGTTCTTTCCGTTACCATTGCCTTGCCTTGCTTTCCCTTGCCTTCCTTGCCTTCCGTTGCTCTTTGCTTGCCTTCCGTGCATTGCCTACCCTTGCCTTGTCGTGTCTTAGCCTTTTTTCAAATTGCCATAGCCTTGCTTGCGTTGCCTTGCTTTGCCTTGCCTTCCTTGCTTTCCGTTACTCTTTGCTTGCCTTCCGTGCATTGCCTAGCCTTGCGTGGTCGTGCCTTAGCCTTTTTTCACCTTGCCATAGCCTTGCTTGCGTTCCCTTGCTTTGCCTTGCATTCCTGGCCTTCCGTTACTCTTTGCTTGCTTTCCGTGCATTGCCTAGCCTTGCGTTGTCGTGCATTAGTCTTGCCTCCCCAAACCGTGCCTTGCCTTGCGTTACCCTTTCCTTGCCTTACCCTGCATTGCCTAGCCCTGTGTTGTCGTGCCTTAGCCTTGTTTCCCCTTGCCGTGCCGTTCCTTCCGTTACCCTTGCCTTCCCTTGCTTTCCCTTGCTTTCCTTGCCTTCCGTTACTCTTCGCTTTCCTTCCGTTCATTGCCTAGCCTTGCGTTGCCGTGCCTTAGCCTTGCCTCGCCTGACAGTGCCTTGCCTTGCGTTACCCTTTCCTTGCCTTGCCGTGCACTGCCTAGCCTTCCCTTGTCGTGCATTAGCCTTGCCTTGCCTGACCGTGCCTTGCCTGGCGTTACCCTTTCCTTGCCTTGCCGTGCATTGCCTAGCCTTGCGCTGTCATGCATTAGCCTTGCCTTGCCTCAGAGTGCCTTGCCTTGCGTTACATTTTCCTTGGCTGGCCGTGCATTGCCTAGTCGTGCGTTGTGGTGCCTTAGCCGTGTTTCACATTGCCATAGCCTTGCTTGCTTTGCCTTGCTTTCCCTTGCCTTCCTTGCGTTCCGTTACTCTTTGCTTGCCTTCCGTGCATTGCCTAGCCTTGCGTTGTCGTGTCTTAGCCTTTTTTCACCTTGCCATAGCCTTGCTTGCGTTGCCTTGCTTTGCCTTGCCTTCCTTGCCTTCCGTTACTCTTTGCTTCCCTTCCGTGCATTGCCTAGCCTTGCGTGGTCGTGCCTTAGCCTTTTTTCACCTTGCCATAGACTTGTTTGCGTTGCCTTGCTTTGCCTTGCATTCATTGCCTTCCGTTACTCTTTGCTTGCCTTCCGTGCATTGCCTAGCCTTGCGTTGTCGTGCCTTAGCCTTCCCTCGCCTGACAGTGCCTTGCCTTGCGTTACCCTTTCCATGCCTGGCCGTGCATTGCTAAGTCTTGCGTTGCCGTGCCTTAGCCTTGTTTCCCCTTGCCGTGCCGTACCTTTTGTTACACTTGCCTTGCCTTGCTTTGCCTTGCCTTCCTTTCCTTCCGTTACTCTTTCCTTGCCTAGCCGTGCACTGCGTAGCCTTGCGTTTTCGTGCATCAGCCTTGCCTTGCCTCACCGTGCCTTGCCTTGCGTTACCCTTTCCTTGCCTTGCCGTGCATTGCCTAGCCGTGCGTTGCCGTGCCTTAGCCTTGTTTCCCCTTGTCGTGCCGTTCATCCGTTACCCTTGCCTTGCCTTGCTTTCCCTTGCCTTCCTTGCCTTCCGTTACTCTTTGCTTGCCTTCCGTGCATTGCCTAGCCTTGCGTTGTCGTGCATTAGCCTTGCCTCCCCAAACCGTGCCTTGCCTTGCGTTACCCTTTCCTTGCCTTGACCTGCATTGCCTAGCCCTGTGTTGTCGTGCCTTAGCCTTGTTTCCCCTTACCGTGCCGTTCCTTTCGTTACCCTTGCCTTCCCCTGCTTTCCTTTGCATTCCTTGCCTTCCGTTACTCTTTGCTTGCCTTCCGTGCATTGCCTAGCCTTGCGTTGTCGTGCCTTAGCCTTCTTTCCCCTTGCCGTGCCTTGCCTGTTTTTACACTTGCCTTGACATGCTTTTCCTTGCCTTCCTTTCCTTCCATTACTCTTTCCTTGCCTAGCCGTGCACTGCCTAGCCTTGCGATGTCGTGCATTAGCTTTGCCTCGCCTGAGAGTGCCTTGCCTTGCGTTACCCTTTCCTTGCCTTGCCGTGCATTGCCTAGCCCTGCGTTGCCTTGTCTTAGCCTTGTTTCCCCTTGCCGAGCCGTTCCTTCCGTTACCCTTGCCTTGCCTTGGTTTCCCTTGCCTTCCTTGCCTTCCGTTACTCTTTGCTTGCCTTCCGTGCATTGCCTAGCCTTGCGTTGTCGTGCATTAGCCTTGCCTCGCCTGACCGTGCCTTTCCTTGCGTTACCCTTTCCTTGCCTTGCCGTGCATTGCCAAGCCGTGCGTTGTCGTGCATTAGCCTTGTCTTGCCTTACCGTGCCTTGCCTTGCGTTACCCTTTCCTTGCCTGGCCGTGCATTGCCTAGCCGTGCGTTGCCGTTCCTTAGCCTTGTTTCCCCTTGCCGTGCCTTGCCTTTCGTTACACTTGCCTTGCCTTGCTTTGCCTTGCCTTCCTTTCCTTCCGTTACTCTTTCCTTGCCTAGCCGTGCACTGCCTATCCTTGCGTTGTCGTGCATTAGCCTTGCCTCCCCAAACCGTGCCTTGCCTTGCGTTACCATTTCCTTGCCTTGCCCTGCATTGCCTAGCCGTGCGTTACCGTGCCTTAGCCTTGTTTCCCCTTGCCGTGCCGTTCCTTCCGTTAACCTTGCCTTGCCTTGCATTCCCTTGCCTTCCTTGCGTTCCGTTACTCTTTGCTTGCCTTCCGTGCATTGCCTAGCCTTGCGTTGTCGTGCCTTAGCCTTGCCTCGCCTGACCGTGCCTTGCCTTGCGTTACCCTTACCTTGCCTTGCCCTGCATTGCCTAGCCCTGTGTTGTCGTGCCTTAGCCTTGTTTCCCCTTACCGTGCCGTTCCTTTCGTTACCCTTGACTTCCCCTGCTTTCCCTTGCATTCCTTGCCTTCCGTTACTCTTTGCTTGCCTTCCGTGCATTGCCTAGCCTTGCGTAGTCGTGCCTTAGCCTTGCCTCGCCTGACCGTGCCTTGCCTTGCGTTACCCTTTCCTTGCCTTGCAGTGCATTGCCTAGCCGGTCGTTGTCGTGCCTTAGCCTTGTTTGCCCTTGCCGTGCCGTTCCTTCCGTTACCCTTGCCTTGCTTTCCCTTGCCTTCCTTGCCTTCCGTTACTCTTTGCTTGCCTTCCGTGCATTGCCTAGCCTTGCGTTGTCGTGTCTTAGCCTTTTTTCACCTTGCCATAGCCTTGCTTGCGTTGCCTTGCTTTGCCTTGCCTTCCTTGCCTTCCGTTACTCTTTGCTTGCCTTCCGTGCATTGCCTAGCCTTGCGTTGTCGTGCCTTAGACTTGCCTCGCCTGACAGTGCCTGGCCTTGCGTTACCCTTTCCTTGCCTTGCCGTGCACTGCCAAGCCTTGCCTTGTCGTGCATTAGCCTTGCCTTGCCTGACCGTGCCTTGCCTGGCGTTACCCTTTCCTTGCCTTGCCCTGCATTGCCTAGCCCTGTGTTGTCGTGCCTAAGCCTTGTTTCCCCTTGCCGTGCCGTTACTTCCGTTACCCTTGCCTTGCCTTGCTTTCCCTTGCCTTCCTTGGTTTCCGTTACTCTTTGCTTGCCTTCCGTGAATTGCCTAGCCTTGCGCTGTCGTGCATTACACTTGCCTTGCCTCACAGTGCCTTGCCTTGCGTTACCTTTTCCTTGGCTGGCCGTGCATTGCCTAGCCGTGCGTTGTGGTGCCTTAGCCTTGTTTCACCTTGCCATAGCCTTGCTTGCTTTGCCTTGCCTTCCTTGCCTTCCGTTACTCTTTGCTTGCCTTCCGTGCATTGCCTAGCCTAGCGTTGTCGTGCCTTAGCCTTGCCTCGCCTAACCGTGCCTTGCCTTGCGTTACCCTTTCCTTGCCTTGCCGTGCATTGCCAAGCCGTGCGTTGTCGTGCATTTGCCTCGCCTTGCCTTACCGTGCCTTGCCTTGCGTTACCCTTTCCTTGCCTGGCCGTGCATTGCTTAGCCTTGCGTTGCCGTACCTTAGCCTTGTTTCCCCTTGCCGTGCCGTGATTTTTGTTACACTTGCCTTGCCTTGCTTTGCCTTGCCTTCCTTTCCTTCCGTTACTCTTTCCTTGCCTAGCCGTGCACTGCGTAGCCATGCGTTGTCGTGCATTACCCTTGCCTCCCCTGACCGTGCGTTGCCTTGCGTTACCCTTTCCTTGCCTTGCCGTGCATTGCCTAGCCCTGCGTTGTCGTGCCTTAGCCTTGTTTCCCCTTGCCGTGCCGTTCCTTCCCTTACTCTTGCCTTCCCCTGCTTTCCCTTGCCTTCCTTGCCTTCCGTTACTCTTTGCTTGCCTTTCGTGCATTGCCTAGCCTTGCGTTGTCGTGCCTTAGCCTTGCGTCGCCTGACCGTGCCTTGCCTTGCGTTACCCTTTCCTTGCCTTGCCGTGCATTGCCTAGCCGTGCGTTGTCGTGCATCAGCCTTACCTTGCCTCACCGTGCCTTGCCTTGCGTTACCCTTTCCTTGCCATGCCTTGCATTGCCTAGCCGTGCGTTGCCGTGCCTTAGCCTTGTTTCCCCTTGCCGTGCCGTTCCTTCCGTTACCCTTGCCTTGCCTTGCTTTCCCTTGCCTTCCTTGCGTTCCGTTATTCTTTGCTTGCCTTCCGTGCATTGCCTAGCCTTGCGTTGTCGTGCCTTAGCCTTGCCTCGCCTGACCGTGCCTTGCCTTGCGTTACCCTTACCTTGCCTTGCCCTGCATTGCCTAGCCGTTCGTTGTCGTGCCTTAGCCTTGTTTGCCCTTGCCGTGCCGTTCCTTCCGTTACCCTTGCCTTGCTTTCCCTTGCCTTCCTTGCCTTCCGTTACTCTTTGCTTGCCTTCCGTGCATTGCCTAGCCTTGCGTTGTCGTGTCTTAGCCTTTTTTCACCTTGCCATAGCCTTGCTTGCTTTGCCTTGAATTCCTTGCCTTCCGTTACTCTTTGCTTCCCTTCCGTGCATTGCCTAGCCTTGCGTGGTCGTGCCTTAGCCTTTTTTCACCTTGCCATAGCCTTGCTTGCGTTGCCTTGCTTTGCATTGCATTCCTTGCCTTCCGTTACTCTTTGCTTGCCTTCCGTGCATTGCCTAGCCTTGCGTGGTCGTGCCTTAGCCTTTTTTCACCTTGCCATAGCCTTGCTTGCGTTGCCTTGCTTTGCCTTGCATTCCTTGCCTTCCGTTACTCTTTGCTTGCCTTCCGTGCATTGCCTAGCCTTGCGTTGTCGTGCATTAGCCTTGCCTCCCCAAACCGTGCCTTGCCTTGCGTTACCCTTTCCTTGCCTTGCCCTGCATTGCCTAGCCCTGTGTTGTCGTGCCTTAGCCTTGTTTCCCCTTGCCGTGCCATTCCTTTCGTTACCCTTGCCTTCCCCTGCTTTCCCTTGCATTCCTTGCCTTCCGTTACTCTTTGCTTGCCTTCCGTGCATTGCATAGCCTTGCGTTGTCGTGCCTTAGCCTTGTTTCCCCTTGCCGTGCCGTGCCTGTTGTTACCCTTGGCTTGCCTTGCTTTCCCTTGCCTTCCTTGCGTTCCGTTATTCTTTGCTTGCCTTCCGTGCATTGCCTAGCCTTGCGTTGTCGTGCCTTAGCCTTGCCTCGCCTGACCGTGCCTTGCCTTGCGTTACCCTTACCTTGCCTTGCCCTGCATTGCCTAGCCGTTCGTTGTCGTGCCTTAGCCTTGTTTGCCCTTGCCGTGCCGTTCCTTCCGTTACCCTTGCCTTGCTTTCCCTTGCCTTCCTTGCCTTCCGTTACTCTTTGCTTGCCTTCCGTGCATTGCCTAGCCTTGCGTTGTCGTGTCTTAGCCTTTTTTCACCTTGCCATAGCCTTGCTTGCGTTGCCTTGCTTTGCCTTGCCTTCCTTGCCTTCCGTTACTCTTTGCTTCCCTTCCGTGCATTGCCTAGCCTTGCGTGGTCGTGCCTTAGCCTTTTTTCACCTTGCCATAGCCTTGCTTGCGTCGCCTTGCTGTGCATTGCATTCCTTGCCTTCCGTTACTCTTTGCTTGCCTTCCGTGCATTGCCTAGCCTTGCGTGGTCGTGCCTTAGCCTTTTTTCACCTTGCCATAGCCTTGCTTGCGTTGCCTTGCTTTGCCTTGCATTCCTTGCCTTCCGTTACTCTTTGCTTGCCTTCCGGGCATTGCCTAGCCTTGCGTTGTCGTGCATTAGCCTTGCCTCCCCAAACCGTGCCTTGACTTGCGTTACCCTTTCCTTGCCTTGCCCTGCATTGCCTAACCCTGTGTTGTCGTGCCTTAGCCTTGTTTCCCCTTGCCGTGCCGTTCCTTTCGTTACCCTTGCCTTCCCCTGCTTTCCCTTGCATTCCTTGCCTTCCGTTACTCTTTGCTTGCCTTCCGTGCATTGCCTAGCCTTGTGTAGTCGTGCCTTAGCCTTGCCTCGCCTGACCGTGCCTTGCCTTGCGTTACCCTTTCCTTGCTTGCCGTGAATTGCCTAGCCGTGCGTTGTCGTGCATTAGCCTCGCCTTGCCTTACCGTGCCTTGCCTTGCGTTACCCTTTCCTTGCCTGGCCGTTCATTGCTTAGCCTTGCGTTGCCGTGCCTTAGCCTTGTTTCCCCTTGCCGTGCCGTGCCTTTTGTTACACTTGCCTTGCCTTGTTTGCCTTGCCTTTATTTCCTTCCGTTACTCTTTCCTTGCCTAGCCGTGCACTGCGTAGCCTTGCGTTGTCGTGCATTACCCTTGCCTCGCCTGACCGTGCCTTGCCTTGCGTTACCCTTTCCTTGCCTTGCCGTGCATTGCCTAGCCCTGCGTTGTCGTGCCTTAGCCTTGTTTCCCCTTACCCTGCCGTTCCTTCCGTTACCCTTGCCTTCCCCTGCTTTCCCTTGCCTTCCTTGCCTTCCGTTACTCTTTGCTTGCCTTCCGTGCATTGCCTAGCCTTGCGTTGTCGTGCCTTAGACTTGCCTCGCCTGACCGTGCCTTGCCTTGCGTTACCCTTTCCTTGCCTTGATGTGCATTGCCTAGCCGTGCGTTGTCGTGCATCAGCCTTGCCTTGCCTCACCGTGCCTTGCCTTGCGTTACCCTTTCCTTGCATTGCCGTGCATTGCCTAGCCCTGCGTTACCCTGCCTTAGCCTTGTTTCCCCTTGCCGTGCCATTCCTTCCGTTACCCTTGCCTTGCCTTGCTTTCCCTTGCCTTCCTTGCCTTCCGTTACTCTTTGCTTGTCTTCCGTGCATTGCCTAGCAGTGCGTTGTCGTGCCTTAGCCTTGTTTCCCCTTGCCATAGCCTTGCTTGGGTTGCCTTGCTTTGCCTTGCCTTCCTTGCTTTCCGGTACTCTTTGCTTGCCTTCCGTGCATTGCCTAGCCTTGCGTGGTCGTGCCTTAACCTTTTTTCACCTTGCCATAGCCTTGCTTGCGTTGCCTTGATTTGCCTTGCATTCCTTGCCTTCCGTTACTCTTTGCTTGCTTTCCGTGCATTGCCTAGCCTTGCGTTGTCGTGCATTAGACTTGCCTCCCCAAACCGTGCCTTGCCTTGTGTTACCCTTTCCTTACCTTACCCTGCATTGCCTAGCCCTGTGTTGTCGTGCCTTAGCCTTGTTTCCCCTTGCCGTGCCGTTCCTTCCGTTACCCTTGCCTTGCTTTCCCTTGCCTTCCTTGCCTTCCGTTACTCTTTGCTTGCCTTCCGTGCATTGCCTAGCCTTGCGTTGTCGTGTCTTAGCCTTTTTTCACCTTGCCATAGCCTTGCTTGCGTTGCCTTGCTTTGCCTTGCCTTCCTTGCCTTCCGTTACTCTTTGCTTCCCTTCCGTGCATTGCCTAGCCTTGCGTGGTCGTGCCTTAGCCTTTTTTCACCTTGCCATAGCCTTGCTTGCGTTGCCTTGCTTTGCATTGCATTCCTTGCCTTCCGTTACTCTTTGCTTGCCTTCCGTGCATTGCCTAGCCTTGCGTGGTCGTGCCTTAGCCTTTTTTCACCTTGCCATAGCCTTGCTTGCGTTGCCTTGCTTTGCCTTGCATTCCTTGCCTTCCGTTACTCTTTGCTTGCCTTCCGTGCATTGCCTAGCCTTGCGTTGTCGTGCCTTACCCTTGCCTCGCCTGACCGTGCCTTGCCTTGCGTTAGCCTTACCTTGCCTTGCCCTGCATTGCCTAGCCCTGTGTTGTCGTGCCTTAGCCTTGTTTCCCCTTACCGTGCCGTTCCTTTCGTTACCCTTGCCTTCCCCTGCTTTCACTTGCATTCCTTGCCTTCCGTTACTCTTTGCTTGCATTCCGTGCATTGCCTAGCCTTGCGTAGTCGTGCCTTAGCCTTGCCTCGCCTGAGCGTGCCTTGCCTTGCGTTACCCTTTCCTTGCCTTGCAGTGCATTTCCTAGCCGTTCGTTGTCGTGCCTTAGCCTTGTTTGCCCTTGCCGTGCCGTTCCTTCCGTTACCCTTGCCTTGCTTTCCCTTGCCTTCCTTGCCTTCCGTTACTCTTTGCTAGCCTTCCGTGCATTGCCTAGCCTTGCGTGGTCTTCCCTTAGCCTTTTTTAACCTTGCCATAGCCTTGCTTGCGTTGCCTTGCTTTGCCTTGCATTCCTTGCCTTCCGTTACTCTTTGCTTGCCTTCCGTGCATTGGCTAGCCTTGCGTTGTCGTGCATTAGCCTTGCCTCCCCAAACCGTGCCTTGCCTTGCGTTACCCTTTCCTTGCCTTGCCCTGCATTGCCTAGCCTTGCGTTGTCGTGTCTTAGCCTTTTTTCACCTTGCCATAGCCTTGCTTGCGTTGCCTTGCTTTGCCTTGCATTCCTTGCCTTCCGTTACTCTTTGCTTGCCTTCCGTGCATTGCCTAGCCTTGCGTTGTCGTGCATTAGCCTTGCCTCCCCAAACCGTGCCTTGCCTTGCGTTACCCTTTCCTTGCCTTGCCCTGCATTGCCTAGCCCTGTGTTGTCGTGCCTTAGCCTTGTTTCCCCTTGCCGTGCCGTTCCTTTCGTTACCCTTGCCTTCCCCTGGTTTCCCTTGCATTCCTTGCCTTCCGTTACTCTTTGCTTGCCTTCCGTGCATTGCCTAGCCTTGCGTAGTCCTGACTTAGCCTTGCCTCGCCTGACCGTGCCTTGCCTTGCGTTACCCTTTCCTTGCGTTGCCGTGAATTGCCTAGCCGTGCGTTGTCGTGCATTAGCCTCGCCTTGCCTTACCGTGCCTTGCCTTGCGTTACCCTTTCCTTGCCTGGCCGTTCATTGCTTCGCCTTGCGTTGCCGTGCCTTAGCCTTGTTTCCCCTTGCCGTGCCGTGCCTTTTGTTACACTTGCCTTGCCTTGTTTGCCTTGCCTTTATTTCCTTCCGTTACTCTTTCCTTGCCTAGCCGTGCACTGCGTAGCCTTGCGTTGTCGTGCATTACCCTTGCCTCGCCTGACCGTGCCTTGCCTTGCGTTACCCTTTCCTTGCCTTGCCGTGCATTGCCTAGCCCTGCGTTGTCGTGCCTTAGCCTTGTTTCCCCTTACCCTGCCGTTCCTTCCGTTACCCTTGCCTTCCCCTGGTTTCCCTTGCCTTCCTTGCCTTCCGTTACTCTTTGCTTGCCTTCCGTGCATTGCCTAGCCTTGCGTTGTCGTGCCTTAGACTTGCCTCGCCTGACCGTGCCTTGCCTTGCGTTACCCTTTCCTTGCCTTGCCGTGCATTGCCTAGCCGTGCGTTGTCGTGCATCAGCCTTGCCTTGCCTAACCGTGCCTTGCCTTGCGTTACCCTTTCCTTGCATTGCCGTGCATTGCCTAGCCCTGCGTTGCCGTGCCTTAGCCTTGTTTCCCCTTGCCGTGCCGTTCCTTCCGTTACCCTTGCCTTGCCTTGCTTTCCCTTGCCTTCCTTGCCTTCCGTTACTCTTTGCTTGTCTTCCGTGCATTGCCTAGCCTTGCGTTGTCGTGCCTTAGCCTTGCCTCGCCTGACCGTGCCTTGCCTTGCGTTACCCTTACCTTGCCTTGCCCTGCATTGCCTAGCCTTGCGTTGTCGTGTCTTTGCCTTTTTTCACCTTGCCATAGCCTTGCTTGCGTTGCCTTGCTTTGCCTTGCCTTCCTTGCCTTCCGTTACTCTTTGCTTCCCTTCCGTGCATTGCCTAGCCTTGCGTGGTCGTGCCTTAGCCTTTTTTCACCTTGCCATAGCCTTGCTTGCGTTGCCTTGCTTTGCATTGCATTCCTTGCCTTCCGTTACTCTTTGCTTGCCTTCCGTGCATTGCCTAGCCTTGCGTGGTCGTGCCTTAGCCTTTTTTCACCTTGCCATAGCCTTGCTTGCGTTGCCTTGCTTTGCCTTGCATTCCTTGCCTTCCGTTACTCTTTGCTTGCCTTCCGTGCATTGCCTAGCCTTGCGTTGTCGTGCATTAGCCTTGCCTCCCCAAACCGTGCCTTGCCTTGCGTTACCCTTTCCTTGCCTTGCCCTGCATTGCCTAGCCCTGTGTTGTCGTGCCTTAGCCTTGTTTCCCCTTGCCGTGCCGTTCCTTTCGTTACCCTTGCCTTCCCCTGCTTTCCCTTGCATTCCTTGCCTTCCGTTACTCTTTGCTTGCCTTCCGTGCATTGCCTAGCCTTGCGTATTCGTGCCTTAGCCTTGCCTCGCCTGACCGTGCCTTGCCTTGCCTTACCCTTTCCTTGCCTTGCCGTGAATTGCCTAGCCGTGCGTTGTCGTGCATTAGCCTCGCCTTGCCTTACCGTGCCTTGCCTTGCGTTACCCTTTCCTTTCCTGGCCGTTCATTGCTTAGCCTTGCGTTGCCGTGCCTTAGCCTTCTTTCCCCTTGCCGTGCCGTGCCTTTTGTTACACTTGCCTTACCTTGTTTGCCTTGCCTTTATTTCCTTCCGTTACTCTTTCCTTGCCTAGCCGTGCACTGCGTAGCCTTGCGTTGTCGTGCATTACCCTTGCCTCGCCTGACCGTGCCTTGCCTTGCGTTACCCTTTCCTTGCCTTGCCGTGCATTGCCTAGCCCTGAGTTGTCGTGCCTTAGCCTTGTTTCCCCTTACCCTGCCGTTCATTCCGTTACCCTTGCCTTCCCCTGCTTTCCCTTGCCTTCCTTGCCTTCCGTTACTCTTTGCTTGCCTTCCGTGCATTGCCTAGCCTTGCGTTGTCGTGCCTTAGACTTGCCTCGCCTGACCGTGCCTTGCCTTGCGTTACCCTTTCCTTGCCTTGTCGTGCATTGCCTAGCCGTGCGTTGTCGTGCATCAGCCTTGCCTTGCCTCACCGTGCCTTGCCTTGCCTTACCCTTTCCTTGCATTGCCGTGCATTGCCTAGCCCTGCGTTGCCGTGCCTTAGCCTTGTTTCCCCTTGCCGTGCCGTTCCTTCCGTTACCCTTGCCTTGCCTTGCTTTCCCTTGCCTTCCTTGCCTTCCGTTACTCTTTGCTTGTCTTCCGTGCATTGCCTAGCCGTGCGTTGTAGTGCATTAGCCTTGCCTCCCCAAACCGTGCCTTGCCTTGCGTTACCCTTTCCTTGCCTTGCCCTTCATTGCCTAGAACTGTGTTGTCGTGCCTTAGCCTTGTTTCCCCTTACCGTGCCGTTCCTTTCGTTACCCTTGCCTTCCCCTGCTTTCCTTTGCATTCCTTGCCTTCCGTTACTCTTTGCTTGCCTTCCGTGCATTGCCTAGCCTTGCGTTGTCGTGCCTTAGCCTTGTTTCCCCTTGCCGTGCCGTGCCTGTTGTTACACTAGCCTTGCCGTGCTTTGCCTTGCCTTCCTTTCCTTCCGTTACTCTTTCCTTGCGTAGCCGTGCACTGCCTAGCCTTGCGATGTCGTGCATTAGCTTTGCCTCGGCTGACAGTGCCTTGCCTTGCGTTACCCTTTCCTTGCCTTGCCGTGCATTGCCTAGCCCTCCGTTGTCGTGCCTTAGCCGTGTTTCCCCTTGCCGAGCCGTTCCTTCCGTTACTCTTGCCTTGCCTTTGTTTCCCTTGCCTTCCTTGCCTTCCGTTACTCTTTGCTTACCTTCCGTGCATTGCCTAGCCTTGCGCTGTCCTGCATTAGACTTGCCTTGCCTCACAGTGCCTTGCCTTGCGTTACCTTTTCCTTGCCTGGCCGTGCATTACCTAGCCGTGCGTTGTGGTGCCGTAGCCTTGTTTCACCTTGCCATAGCCTTGCTTGCTTTGCCTTGCCTTCCTTGCCTTCCGTTACTCTTTGCTTGCCTTCCGTGCATTGCCTAGCCTTGCGTTGTCGTGTCTTAGCCTTTTTTCAACTTCCATAGCCTTGCTTGCGTTGCCTTGCTTTGCCTTGCCTTCCTTGCCTTCCGTTACTCTTTGCTTCCCTTCCGTGCATTGCCTAGCCTTGCGTGGTCGTGCCTTAGCCTTTTTTCACCTTGCCATAGCCTTGCTTGCGTTGCCTTGCTTTGCATTGCATTCCTTGCCTTCCGTTACTCTTTGCTTGCCTTCCGTGCATTGCCTAGCCTTGCGTTGTCGTGCCTTACCCTTGCCTCGCCTGACCGTGCCTTGCCTTGCGTTACCCTTACCTTGCCTTGCCCTGCATTGCCTAGCCCTGTGTTGTCGTGCCTTAGCCTTGTTTCCCCTTACCGTGCCGTTCCTTTCGTTACCCTTGCCTTCCCCTGCTTTCCCTTGCATTCCTTGCCTTCCGTTACTCTTTGCTTGCCTTCCGTGCATTGCCTAGCCTTGCGTAGTCGTGCCTTAGCCTTGCCTCGCCTGAGCGTGCCTTGCCTTGCGTTACCCTTTCCTTGCCTTGCAGTGCATTTCCTAGCCGTTCGTTGTCGTGCCTTAGCCTTGTTTGCCCTTGCCGTGCCGTTGCTTCCGTTACCCTTGCCTTGCTTTCCCTTGCCTTCCTTGCCTTCCGTTACTCTTTGCTAGCCTTCCGTGCATTGCCTAGCCTTGCGTTGTCGTGTCTTAGCCTTTTTTCACCTTGCCATAGCCTTGCTTGCGTTGCCTTGCTTTGCCTTCCCTTCCTTGCCTTCCGTTACTCTTTGCTTCCCTTCCGTGCATTGCCTAGCCTTCCGTGGTCGTGCCTTAGCCTTTTTTCACCTTGCCATAGCCTTGCTTGCGTTGCCTTGCTTTGCATTGCATTCCTTGCCTTCCGTTACTCTTTGCTTGCCTTCCGTGCATTGCCTAGCCTTGCGTTGTCGTGCCTTAGCCTTGCCTCGCCTGACCGTGCCTTGCCTTGCGTTGCCCTTTCCTTGCCTTGCCGTGCATTGCCTAGCCGTGCGTTGTCGTGCATCAGCCTTGCCTTGCCTCACCGTGCCTTGCCTTGCGTTACCCTTTCCTTGCCTTGCCGTGCATTGCCTAGCCCTGCGTTGCCGTGCCTTAGCCTTGTTTCCCCTTGCCGTGCCGTTCCTTCCGTTACCCTTGCCTTGACTTGCTTTCCCTTGCCTTACTTGCCTTCCGTTACTCTTTCCTTGCCTTCCGTGCATTGCCTAGCCTTGCGTTGTCGTGCATTAGCCTTGCCTCCCGAAACCGTGCCTTGCCTTGCGTTACCCTTTCCTTGCCTTGCCCTGCATTGCCTAGAACTGTGTTGTCGTGCCTTAGCCTTGTTTCCCCTTGCCGTGCAGTGCCTGTTGTTACACTTGCCTTGCCGTGCTTTGCCTTGCCTTCCTTTCCTTCCGTTACTCTTTCCTTGCGTAGCCGTGCACTGCCTAGCCTTGCGATGTCGTGCATTAGCTTTGCCTCGCCTGACAGTGCCTTGCCTTGCGTTACCCTTTCCTTGCCTTGCCGTGCATTGCCTAGCCCTGCGTTGCCGTGCCTTAGCCTTGTTTCCCCTTGCCGAGCCGTTCCTTCCGTTACTCTTGCCTTGCCTTGGTTTCCCTTGCCTTCCTTGCCTTCCGTTACTCTTTGCTTGCCTTCCGTGCATTGCCTAGCCTTGCGTTGTGGTCATTAGCCTTGCCTCGCCTGACCGTGCCTTGCCTTGCGTTACCCTTTCCTTGCCTTGCCGAGCATTGCCTAGCCGTGCGTTGTCGTGCATTAGCCTTGTCTAGCCTTACCGTGCCTCGCCTTGCGTTACCCTTTCCTTGCCTGGCCGTGCATTGCCTAGCCGTGCGTTGCCGTTCCTTAGCCTTGTTTCCCCTTGCCGTGCCTTTCCTTTTGTTACACTTGCCTTGCCTTGCTTTGCCTTGCCTTCCTTTCCTTCCGTTACTCTTTACTTGCCTAGCCGTGCACTGCCTAGCCTTGCGATGTCGTGCATTAGCTTTGCCTCGCCTGACAGTGCCTTGCCTTGCGTTACCCTTTCCTTGCCTTGCCGTGCATTGCCTACCCCTGCGTTGCCGTGCCTTAGCCTTGTTTCCCCTTGCCGAGCCGTTCCTTCCTTTACCCTTGCCTTGCCTTGGTTTCCCTTGCCTTCCTTGCCTTCCGTTACTCTTTGCTTGCCTTCCGTGCATTGCCTAGCCTTGCGTTGTCGTGCATTAGCCTTGCCCCTGCTGACCGTGCCTTGCCTTTCGTTACCCTTTCCTTGCCTGGCCGTGCATTGCCTAGCCGTGCGTTGCCGTTCCTTAGCCTTGTTTCCCCTTGCCGTGCCTTGCCTTTCGTTACACTTGCCTTGCCTTGCTTTGCCTTGCCTTCCTTTCCTTCCGTTACTCTTTCCTTGCCTAGCCGTGCACTGCCTAGCCTTGCGTTGTCGTGCATTAGCTTTGCCTGCCCAAACCGTGCCTTGCCTTGCGTTACCATTTCCTTGCCTTGCCCTGCATTGCCTAGCCATGCGTTGCCGTGCCTTAGCCTTGTTTCCCCTTGCCGTGCCGTTCCTTCTGGTAACCTTGCCTTGCCTTGCTTTCCCTTGCCTTCCTTGCGTTCCGTTACTCTTTGCTTGCCTTCCATGCATTGCCTAGCCTTTCGTTGTCGTGCCTTAGCCTTGCCTCGCCTGACCGTGCCTTGCCTTGCGTTACGCTTTCCTTGCCTTGCAGTGCATTGCCTAGCAGTGC
Organism: Macrotis lagotis; assembly: GCF_037893015.1. Lineage (NCBI taxonomy): Eukaryota > Metazoa > Chordata > Mammalia > Peramelemorphia > Peramelidae > Macrotis > Macrotis lagotis. The sequence continues at coordinate 62,869 of NW_027422319.1, forward strand.
GTTGTCGTGCCTTAGCCTTGTTTCCCCTTGCCGTGCCGTTCTTTCCGTTACCATTGCCTTGCCTTGCTTTCCCTTGCCTTCCTTGCCTTCCGTTACTCTTTGCTTGCCTTCCGTGCATTGCCTACCCTTGCCTTGTCGTGTCTTAGCCTTTTTTCAACTTGCCATAGCCTTGCTTGCGTTGCCTTGCTTTGCCTTGCCTTCCTTGCTTTCCGTTACTCTTTGCTTGCCTTCCGTGCATTGCCTAGCCTTGCGTGGTCGTGCCTTAGCCTTTTTTCACCTTGCCATAGCCTTGCTTGCGTTCCCTTGATTTGCCTTGCATTCCTGGCCTTCCGTTACTCTTTGCTTGCTTTCCGTGCATTGCCTAGCCTTGCGTTGTCGTGCATTAGTCTTGCCTCCCCAAACCGTGCCTTGCCTTGCGTTACCCTTTCCTTGCCTTACCCTGCATTGCCTAGCCCTGTGTTGTCGTGCCTTAGCCTTGTTTCCCCTTGCCGTGCCGTTCCTTCCGTTACCCTTGCCTTCCCTTGCTTTCCCTTGCTTTCCTTGCCTTCCGTTACTCTTCGCTTTCCTTCCGTTCATTGCCTAGCCTTGCGTTGCCGTGCCTTAGCCTTGCCTCGCCTGACAGTGCCTTGCCTTGCGTTACCCTTTCCTTGCCTTGCCGTGCACTGCCTAGCCTTGCCTTGTCGTGCATTAGCCTTGCCTTGCCTGACCGTGCCTTGCCTGGCGTTACCCTTTCCTTGCCTTGCCGTGCATTGCCTAGCCTTGCGCTGTCATGCATTAGCCTTGCCTTGCCTCAGAGTGCCTTGCCTTGCGTTACATTTTCCTTGCCTGGCCGTGCATTGCCTAGTCGTGCGTTGTGGTGCCTTAGCCGTGTTTCACATTGCCATAGCCTTGCTTGCTTTGCCTTGCTTTCCCTTGCCTTCCTTGCGTTCCGTTACTCTTTGCTTGCCTTCCGTGCATTGCCTAGCCTTGCGTTGTCGTGCCTTAGCATTCCCTCGCCTGACAGTGCCTTGCCTTGCGTTACCCTTTCCATGCCTGGCCGTGCATTGCTAAGTCTTGCGTTGCCGTGCCTTAGCCTTGTTTCCCCTTGCCGTGCCGTACCTTTTGTTACCCTTGCCTTGCCTTGCTTTGCCTTGCCTTCCTTTCCTTCCGTTACTCTTTCCTTGCGCAAGGCTAGGCAATGCACGGAAGGCAAGCAAAGAGTAACGGAAGGCAAGGAATGCAAGGGAAACCAGGGGAAGGCAAGGGTAACGAAAGGAACGGCACGGCAAGGGGAAACAAGGCTAAGGCACGACAACACAGGGCTAGGCAATGCAGGGCAAGGCAAGGAAAGGGTAACGCAAGGCAAGGCACGGTTTGGGGAGGCAAGGCTAATGCACGACAACGCAAGGCTAGGCAATGCACGGAAGGCAAGCAAAGAGTAACGGAAGGCAAGGAATGCAAGGCAAAGCAAGGCAACGCAAGCAAGGCTATGGCAAGGTTAAAAAAGGCTAAGGGAAGACCACGCAAGGCTAGGCAATGCACGGAAGGCAAGCACAGAGTAATGCAAGGCAAGGAATGCAATGCAAAGCAAGGCAACGCAAGCAAGGCTATGGCAAGGTGAAAAAAGGCTAAGGCACGACCACGCAAGGCTACGCAATGCACGGAAGGCAAGCAAAGAGTAACGGAAAGCAAGGAATGCAATGCAAAGCAAGGCAACGCAAGCAAGGCTATGGCAAGGTGAAAAAAGGCTAAGGCACGACCACGCAAGGCTAGGCAATGCACGGAAGGGAAGCAAAGAGTAACGGAAGGCAAGGAAGGCAAGGCAAAGCAAGGCAACGCAAGCAAGGCTATGGCAAGGTGAAAAAAGGCTAAGACACGACAACGCAAGGCTAGGCAATGCAGGGCAAGGCAAGGTAAGGGTAACGCAAGGCAAGGCACGGTCAGGCGAGGCAAGGCTAAGGCACGGCAACGCAGGGCTAGGCAATGCACGGCAATGCAAGGAAAGGGTAACGCAAGGCAAGGCACGGTTAGGCAAGGCAAGGCTGATGCACGACAACGCACGGCTAGGCAATGCACGGAAGACAAGCAAAGAGTAACGGAAGGCAAGGAAGGCAAGGGAAAGCAAGGCAAGGCAAGGGTAACGGAAGGAACGGCACGGCAAGGGGAAACAAGGCTAAGGCTCGGCAACGCAGGGCTAGGCAATGCACGGCAATGCAAGGAAAGGGTAACGCAAGGCAAGGCACGGTTAGGCAAGGCAAGGCTGATGCACGACAACGCACGGCTAGGCAATGCACGGCAAGGCAAGGAAAGGGTAACGCAAGGCAAGGCACGGTCAGGCGAGGCAAGTCTAAGGCACGACAACGCAAGGCTAGGCAATGCACGGAAGGCAAGCAAAGAGTAACGGAAGGCAAGGAAGGCAAGGGAAACCAGGGGAAGGCAAGGGTAACGGAAGGAACGGCAGGGGAAGGGGAAACAAGGCTAAGGCACGACAACGCAGGGCTAGGCAATGCACGGCAAGGCAAGGAAAGGGTAACGCAAGGCAAGGCACGGTCAGGCGAGGCAAGGGTAAGGCACGACAACGCAAGGCACGCAGTGCACAGCTAGGCAAGGAAAGAGTAACGGAAGGAAATAAAGGCAAGGCAAACAAGGCAAGGCAAGTGTAACAAAAGGCACGGCACGGCAAGGGGAAACAAGGCTAAGGCACGGCAACGCAAGGCGAAGCAATGAACGGCCAGGCAAGGAAAGGGTAACGCAAGGCAAGGCACGGTAAGGCAAGGCGAGGCTAATGCACGACAACGCACGGCTAGGCAATTCACGGCAACGCAAGGAAAGGGTAACGCAAGGCAAGGCACGGTCAGGCGAGGCAAGGCTAAGTCAGGACTACGCAAGGCTAGGCAATGCACGGAAGGCAAGCAAAGAGTAACGGAAGGCAAGGAATGCAAGGGAAAGCAGGGGAAGGCAAGGGTAACGAAAGGAACGGCACGGCAAGGGGAAACAAGGCTAAGGCACGACAACACAGGGCTAGGCAATGCAGGGCAAGGCAAGGAAAGGGTAACGCAAGGCAAGGCACGGTTTGGGGAGGCAAGGCTAATGCACGACAACGCAAGGCTAGGCAATGCACGGAAGGCAAGCAAAGAGTAACGGAAGGCAAGGAATGCAAGGCAAAGCAAGGCAACGCAAGCAAGGCTATGGCAAGGTTAAAAAAGGCTAAGGGAAGACCACGCAAGGCTAGGCAATGCACGGAAGGCAAGCAAAGAGTAATGCAAGGCAAGGAATGCAATGCAAAGCAAGGCAACGCAAGCAAGGCTATGGCAAGGTGAAAAAAGGCTAAGGCACGACCACGCAAGGCTACGCAATGCACGGAAGGGAAGCAAAGAGTAACGGAAGGCAAGGAAGGCAAGGCAAAGCAAGGCAACGCAAGCAAGGCTATGGCAAGGTGAAAAAAGGCTAAGACACGACAATGCAAGGCTAGGAAATGCACGGAAGGCTAGCAAAGAGTAACGGAAGGCAAGGAAGGCAAGGGAAAGCAAGGCAAGGGTAACGGAAGAAACGGCACGGCAAGGGCAAACAAGGCTAAGGCACGACAACGAACGGCTAGGAAATGCACTGCAAGGCAAGGAAAGGGTAACGCAAGGCAAGGCACGCTCAGGCGAGGCAAGGCTAAGGCACGACTACGCAAGGCTAGGCAATGCACGGAAGGCAAGCAAAGAGTAACGGAAGGCAAGGAATGCAAGTGAAAGCAGGGGAAGGCAAGGGTAACGAAAGGAACGGCACGGTAAGGGGAAACAAGGCTAAGGCACGACAACACAGGGCTAGGCAATGCAGGGCAAGGCAAGGTAAGGCTAACGCAAGGCAAGTCACGGTCAGGCGAGGCAAGGGTAAGGCACGACAACGCAAGGCTAGGCAATGCACGGAAGGCAAGCAAAGAGTAACGGAAGGCAAGGAATGCAAGGCAAAGCAAGGCAACGCAAGCAAGGCTATGGCAAGGTGAAAAAAGGCTAAGGCACGACCACGCAAGGCTAGGCAATGCACGGAAGGCAAGCAAAGAGTAACGGAAGGCAAGGAATGCAATGCAAAGCAAGGCAACGCAAGCAAGGCTATGGCAAGGTGAAAAAAGGCTAAGGCACGACCACGCAAGGCTAGGCAATGCACGGAAGGGAAGCAAAGAGTAACGGAAGGCAAGGAAGGCAAGGCAAAGCAAGGCAAAGCAAGCAAGGCTATGGCAAGGTGAAAAAAGGCTAAGACACGACAACGCAAGGCTAGGCAATGCACGGAAGGCAAGCAAAGAGTAACGGAAGGCAAGGAAGGCAAGGGAAAGCAAGGCAAGGGTAACGGAAGGAACGGCACGGCAAGGGGAAACAAGGCTAAGGCACGACAACACAGGGGTAGGCAATGCAGGGTAAGGTAAGGAAAGGGTAACACAAGGCAAGGCACGGTTTGGGGAGGCAAGTCTAATGCACGACAACGCAAGGCTAGGCAATGCACGGAAAGCAAGCAAAGAGTAACGGAAGGCAAGGAATGCAAGGCAAATCAAGGCAACGCAAGCAAGGCTATGGCAAGGTGAAAAAAGGCTAAGGCACGACCACGCAAGGCTAGGCAATGCACGGAAGGCAAGCAAAGAGTACCGGAAAGCAAGGAAGGCAAGGCAAAGCAAGGCAACGCAAGCAAGGCTATGGCAAGGGGAAACAAGGCTAAGGCACGACAACGCACTGCTAGGCAATGCACGGCAAGGCAAGGAAAGCGTAACGCAAGGCAAGGCACGGTCAGGCGAGGCAAGGGTAATGCACGACAACGCAAGTCTACGCAGTGCACGGCTAGGGAAGGAGAGAGTAACGGAAGGAAATAAAGGCAAGGCAAACAAGGCAAGGCAAGTGTAACAAAAGGCACGGCACGGCAAGGGGAAAGAAGGCTAAGGCACGGCAACGCAAGGCTAAGCAATGAACGGCCAGGAAAGGAAAGGGCCTGACCGTGCCTTGCCTTGCGTTACCCTTTCCTTGCGTTGCCGTGCATTGCCTAGCCTTGCGTTGTCGTGCATCAGCCTTGCCTTGCCTCACCGTGCCTTGCCTTGCGTTACCCTTTCCTTGCCTTGCCGTGCATTGCCTAGCCCTGCGTTGCCGTGCCTTAGCCTTGTTTCCCCTTGCCGTGCCGTTCCTTCCGTTACCCTTGCCTTGACTTGCTTTCCCTTGCCTTCCTTGCCTTCCGTTACTCTTTGCTTGCCTTCCGTGCATTGCCTAGCCTTGCGTTGTCGTGCATTAGCCTTGCCTCCAGAAACCGTGCCTTGCCTTGCGTTACCCTTTCCTTGCCTTGCCCTGCATTGCCTAGAACTGTGTTGTCGTGCCTTAGCCTTGTTTCCCATTACCGTGCCGTTCCTTCCGTTACCCTTGCCTTCCCCTGCTTTCCTTTGCATTCCTTGCCTTCCGTTACTCTTTGCTTGCCTTCCGTGCATTGCCTAGCCTTGCGTTGTCGTGCCTTAGCCTTGTTTCCCCTTGCCGTGCCGTGCCTGTTGTTACACTTGCCTTGCCGTGCTTTGCCTTGCCTTCCTTTCCTTCCGTTACTCTTTCCTTGCGCAGCCGTGCACTGCCTAGCCTTGCGATGTCGTGCATTTGCTTTGCCTCGCCTGACAGTGCCTTGCCTTGCGTTACCCTTTCCTTGCCTTGCCGTGCATTGCCTAGCCCTGCGTTGCCTTGCCTTAGCCTTGTTTCCCCTTGCCGAGCCGTTGCTTCCGTTACCCTTCCCTTGCCTTGCTTTCCCTTGACTTCCTTGCCTTCCGTTACTCTTTGCTTGCCTTCCGTGCATTGCCTAGCCGTGCGTTGTGGTGCATTAGCCTTGTCTTGCCTTACCGTGCCTTGCCTTGCGTTACCCGTTCCTTGCCGTTCCTTAGCCTTGTTTCCCCTTGCCGTGCCTTGCCTTTCGTTACACTTGCCTTGCCTTGCTTTCCCTTGCCTTCCTTGCCTTCCGTTACTCTTTGCTTGCCTTCCGTGCATTGCCTAGCCTTGCGTTGTCGTGTCTTAGCCTTTTTTCACCTTGCCATAGCCTTGCTTGCGTTGCCTTGCTTTGCCTTGCCTTCCTTGCCTTCCGTTACTCTTTGCTTGCCTTCCGTGCATTGCCTAGCCTTGCGTTGTCGTGCCTTAGACTTGCCTCGCCTGACAGTGCCTGGCCTTGCGTTACCCTTTCCTTGCCTTGCCGTGCACTGCCAAGCCTTGCCTTGTCGTGCATTAGCCTTGCCTTGCCTGACCGTGCCTTGCCTGGCGTTACCCTTTCCTTGCCTTGCCCTGCATTGCCTAGCCCTGTGTTGTCCTGCCTAAGCCTTGTTTCCCCTTGCCGTGCCGTTACTTCCGTTACCCTTGCCTTGCCTTGCTTTCCCTTGCCTTCCTTGGTTTCCGTTACTCTTTGCTTGCCTTCCGTGAATTGCCTAGCCTTGCGCTGTCGTGCATTAGACTTGCCTTGCCTCACAGTGCCTTGCCTTGCGTTACCTTTTCCTTGGCTGGCTGTGCATTGCCTAGCCGTGCGTTGTGGTGCCTTAGCCTTGTTTCACCTTGCCATAGCCTTGCTTGCTTTGCCTTGCCTTCCTTGCCTTCCGTTACTCTTTGCTTGCCTTCCGTGCATTGCCTAGCCTGGCGTTGTCGTGCCTTAGCCTTGCCTCGCCTAACCGTGCCTTGCCTTGCGTTACCCTTTCCTTGCCTTGCCGTGCATTGCCAAGCCGTGCGTTGTCGTGCATTTGCCTCGCCTTGCCTTACCGTGCCTTGCCTTGCGTTACCCTTTCCTTGCCTTGCCCTGCATTGCCTAACCCTGTGTTGTCGTGCCTTAGCCTTGTTTCCCCTTGCCGTGCCGTTCCTTTCGTTACCCTTGCCTTCCCCTGCTTTCCCTTGCATTCCTTGCCTTCCGTTACTCTTTGCTTGCCTTCCGTGCATTGCCTAGCCTTGCGTAGTCGTGCCTTAGCCTTGCCTCGCCTGACCGTGCCTTGCCTTGCGTTACCCTTTCCTTGCTTGCCGTGAATTGCCTAGCCGTGCGTTGTCGTGCATTAGCCTCGCCTTGCCTTACCGTGCCTTGCCTTGCGTTACCCTTTCCTTGCCTGGCCGTTCATTGCTTAGCCTTGCGTTGCCGTGCCTTAGCCTTGTTTCCCCTTGCCGTGCCGTGCCTTTTGTTACACTTGCCTTGCCTTGTTTGCCTTGCCTTTATTTCCTTCCGTTACTCTTTCCTTGCCTAGCCGTGCACTGCGTAGCCTTGCGTTGTCGTGCATTACCCTTGCCTCGCCTGACCGTGCCTTGCCTTGCGTTACCCTTTCCTTGCCTTGCCGTGCATTGCCTAGCCCTGCGTTGTCGTGCCTTAGCCTTGTTTCCCCTTACCCTGCCGTTCCTTCCGTTACCCTTGCCTTCCCCTGCTTTCCCTTGCCTTCCTTGCCTTCCGTTACTCTTTGCTTGCCTTCCGTGCATTGCCTAGCCTTGCGTTGTCGTGCCTTAGACTTACCTCGCCTGACCGTGCCTTGCCTTGCGTTACCCTTTCCTTGCCTTGCCGTGCATTGCCTAGCCGTGCGTTGTCGTGCATCAGCCTTGCCTTGCCTCACCGTGCCTTGCCTTGCGTTACCCTTTCCTTGCATTGCCGTGCATTGCCTAGCCCTGCGTTACCCCTGCCTTAGCCTTGTTTCCCCTTGCCGTGCCGTTCCTTCCGTTACCCTTGCCTTGCCTTGCTTTCCCTTGCCTTCCTTGCCTTCCGTTACTCTTTGCTTGTCTTCCGTGCATTGCCTAGCCTTGCGTTGTCGTGCCTTAGCCTTGCCTCGCCTGACCGTGCCTTGCCTTGCGTTACCCTTACCTTGCCTTGCCCTGGATTGCCTAGCCGTTCGTTGTCGTGCCTTAGCCTTGTTTGCCCTTGCCGTGCCGTTCCTTCCGTTACCCTTGCCTTGCTTTCCCTTGCCTTCCTTGCCTTCCGTTACTCTTTGCTTGCCTTCCGTGCATTGCCTAGCCTTGCGTTGTCGTGTCTTAGCCTTTTTTCACCTTGCCATAGCCTTGCTTGCGTTGCCTTGCTTTGCCTTGCCTTCCTTGCCTTCCGTTACTCTTTGCTTCCCTTCCGTGCATTGCCTAGCCTTGCGTGGTCGTGCCTTAGCCTTTTTTCACCTTGCCATAGCCCTGCTTGCGTTGCCTTGCTTTGCATTGCATTCCTTGCCTTCCGTTACTCTTTGCTTGCCTTCCGTGCATTGCCTAGCCTTGCGTGGTCGTGCCTTAGCCTTTTTTCACCTTGCCATAGCCTTGCTTGCGTTGCCTTGCTTTGCATTGCATTCCTTGCCTTCCGTTACTCTTTGCTTGCCTTCCGTGCATTGCCTAGCCTTGCGTTGTCGTGCATTAGCCTTGCCTCCCCAAACCGTGCCTTGCCTTGCGTTACCCTTTCCATGCCTTGCCCTGCATTGCCTAGCCCTGTGTTGTCGTGCCTTAGCCTTGTTTCCCCTTGCCGTGCCGTTCCTTTCGTTACCCTTGCCATCCCCTGCTTTCCCTTGCGTTCCTTGCCTTCCGTTACTCTTTGCTTGCCTTCCGTGCATTGCCTAGCCTTGCGTATTCGTGCCTTAGCCTTGCCTCGCCTGACCGTGCCTTGCCTTGCCTTACCCTTTCCTTGCCTTGCCGTGAATTGCCTAGCCGTGCGTTGTCGTGCATTAGCCTCGCCTTGCCTTACCGTGCCTTGCCTTGCGTTACCCTTTCCTTTCCTGGCCGTTCATTGCTTAGCCTTGCGTTGCCGTGCCTTAGCCTTCTTTCCCCTTGCCGTGCCGTGCCTTTTGTTACACTTGCCTTGCCTTGTTTGCCTTGCCTTTATTTCCTTCCGTTACTCTCTCCTTCCCTAGCCGTGCACTGCGTAGACTTGCGTTGTCGTGCATTACCCTTGCCTCGCCTGACCGTGCCTTGCCTTGCGTTACCCTTTCCTTGCCTTGCCGTGCATTGCCTAGCAGTGCGTTGTCGTGCCTTAGCCTTGTTTCCCCCTTGCCATAGCCTTGCTTGCGTTGCCTTGCTTTGCCTTGCCTTCCTTGCTTTCCGGTACTCTTTGCTTGCCTTCCGTGCATTGCCTAGCCTTGCGTGGTCGTGCCTTAGCCTTTTTTCACCTTGCCATAGACTTGCTTGCGTTGCCTTGATTTGCCTTGCATTCCTTGCCTTCCGTTACTCTTTGCTTGCTTTCCGTGCATTGCCTAGCCTTGCGTTGTCGTGCATTAGACTTGCCTCCCCAAACCGTGCCTTGCCTTGTGTTACCCTTTCCTTAACTTACCCTGCATTGCCTAGCCCTGTGTTGTCGTACCTTAGCCTTGTTTCCCCTTGCCGTGCCGTTCCTTCCGTTACCCTTGCCTTGCTTTCCCTTGCCTTCCTTGCCTTCCGTTACTCTTTGCTTGCCTTCCGTGCATTGCCTAGCCTTGCGTTGTCGTGTCTTAGCCTTTTTTCACCTTGCCATAGCCTTGCTTGCGTTGCCTTGCTTTGCCTTGCCTTCCTTGCCTTCCGTTACTCTTTGCTTCCCTTCCGTGCATTGCCTAGCCTTGCGTGGTCGTGCCTTAGCCTTTTTTCACCTTGCCATAGCCTTGCTTGCGTTGCCTTGCTTTGCATTGCATTCCTTGCCTTCCGTTACTCTTTGCTTGCCTTCCGTGCATTGCCTAGCCTTGCGTGGTCGTGCCTTAGCCTTTTTTCACCTTGCCATAGCCTTGCTTGCGTTGCCTTGCTTTGCCTTGCATTCCTTGCCTTCCGTTACTCTTTGCTTGCCTTCCGTGCATTGCCTAGCCTTGCGTTGTCGTGCCTTACCCTTGCCTCGCCTGACCGTGCCTTGCCTTGCGTTAGCCTTACCTTGCCTTGCCCTGCATTGCCTAGCCCTGTGTTGTCGTGCCTTAGCCTTGTTTCCCCTTACCGTGCCGTTCCTTTCGTTACCCTTGCCTTCCCCTGCTTTCCCTTGCATTCCTTGCCTTCCGTTACTCTTTGCTTGCCTTCCGTGCATTGCCTAGCCTTGCGTAGTCGTGCCTTAGCCTTGCCTCGCCTGACCGTGCCTTGCCTTGCGTTACCCTTTCCTTGCCTTGCAGTGCATTGCCTAGCCGTTCGTTGTCGTGCCTTAGCCTTGTTTGCCCTTGCCGTGCCGTTCCTTCCGTTACCCTTGCCTTGCTTTCCCTTGCCTTCCTTGCCTTCCGTTACTCTTTGCTTGCCTTCCGTGCATTGCCTAGCCTTGCGTTGTCGTGTCTTAGCCTTTTTTCACCTTGCCATAGCCTTGCTTGCGTTGCCTTGCTTTGCCTTGCCTTCCTTGCCTTCCGTTACTCTTTGCTTGCCTTCCGTGCATTGCCTAGCCTTGCGCTGTCGTGCCTTAGCCTTGGCCTGCCTCACAGTGCCTTGCCTTGCGTTACCTTTCCTTGCCTTGCCGTTGCCTAGTTGCCTTGTGTGCCTTTGCCTTGCATTGCCTTGCCTTTGCATTACTCTTTGCTTGCCTTCCGTGCATTGCCTAGCCTTGCGTTGTCGTGCCTTAGCCTTTTTTCACCTTGCCATAGCCTTGCTTGCGTTGCCTTGCTTTGCCTTGCATTCCTTGCCTTCCGTTACTCTTTGCTTGCCTTCCGTGCATTGCCTAGCCTTGCGTTGTCGTGCATTAGCCTTGCCTCGCCCCAAACCGTGCCTTGCCTTGCGTTACCCTTTCCTTGCCTTGCCGTGCATTGCCTAGCCCTGTGTTGTCGTGCCTTAGCCTTGTTTCCCCTTGCCGTGCCGTTCCTTTCGTTACCCTTGCCTTTCCCTGCTTTCCCTTGCCTTCCTTGCCTTCCGTTACTCTTTGCTTGCCTTCCGTGCATTGCCTAGCCTTGCGTTGTCGTGCCTTAGCCTTGCCTCGCCTGACCGTGCCTTGCCTTGCGTTACCCTTTCCTTGCCTTGCCGTGCATTGCCTAGCCGTGCGTTGTCGTGCATTAGCCTTGCCTTGCCTTACCGTGCCTTGCCTTGCGTTACCCTTTCCTTGCCTGGCCGTGCATTGCCTAGCCTTGCGTTGCCGTGCCTTAGCCTTGTTTCCCCTTGCCGTGCCGTGCCTTTTGTTACACTTGCCTTGCCTTGCTTTGCCTTGCCTTCCTTGCCTTCCGTTACTCTTTGCTTGCCTTCCGTGCATTGCCTAGCCTTGCGTTGTCGTGCATTACCCTTGCCTCGCCTGACCGTGCCTTGCCTTGCGTTACCCTTTCCTTGCCTTGCCGTGCATTGCCTAGCCCTGCGTTGTCGTGCCTTAGCCTTGTTTCCCCTTACCGTGCCGTTCCTTCCGTTACCCTTGCCTTCCCCTGCTTTCCCTTGCCTTCCTTGCCTTCCGTTACTCTTTGCTTTCCTTCCGTGCATTGCCTAGCCTTGCGTTGTCGTGCCTTTGCCTTGCCTCGCCTGACCGTGCCTTGCCTTGCGTTACCCTTTCCTTGCCTTGCCGTGCATTGCCTAGCCTTGCGTTGTCGTGCATTAGCCTTGCCTTGCCTAACCGTGCCTTGCCTTGCGTTACCCTTTCCTTGCCTTGCCGTGCATTGCCTAGCCGTGCGTTGCCGTGCCTTAGCCTTGTTTCCCCTTGCCGTGCCGTTCCTTCCGTTACCCTTGCCTTGCCTTGCTTTCCCTTGCCTTCCTTGCCTTCCGTTACTCTTTGCTTGCCTTCCGTGCATTGCCTAGCCTTGCGTTGTCGTGCCTTAGCCTTGCCTCGCCTGACCGTGCCTTGCCTTGCGTTACCCTTTCCTTGCCTTGCCAGTGCATTGCCTAGCAGTGCGTTGTCGTGCCTTAGCCTTGTTTCACCTTGCCGTAGCCGTTGCTTGCGTTACCATTGCCTTTGCTTTCCCTTGCCTTCCTTGCCTTCCGTTACTCTTTGCTTGCCTTCCGTGCATTGCCTAGCCTTGCGTTGTCGTGTCTTAGCCTTTTTTCACCTTGCCATAGCCTTGCTTGCGTTGCCTTGCTTTGCCTTGCCTTCCTTTCTTTCCGTTACTCTTTGCTTGCCTTCCGTGCATTGCCTAGCCTTGCGTGGTCGTGCCTTAGCCTTTTTTCACCTTGCCATAGCCTTGCTTAGCGTTGCCTTGCTTTGCCTTGCATTCCTTGCCTTCCGTTACTCTTTGCTTGCCTTCCGTGCATTGCCTAGCCTTGCGTTGTCGTGCATTAGACTTGCCTCCCCAAACCGTGCCTTGCCTTTGCGTTACCCTTTCCTTGCCTTGCCCTGCATTGCCTAGCCCTGTGTTGTCGTGCCTTAGCCTTGTTTCCCCTTGCCGTGCCGTTCCTTCCGTTACCCTTGCCTTCCCTTGCTTTCCCTTGCATTCCTTGCCTTCCGTTACTCTTTGCTTGCCTTCCGTGCATTGCCTAGCCTTGCGTATTCGTGCCTTAGCCTTGCCTCGCCTGACCGTGCCTTGCCTTGCCTTACCCTTTCCTTGCCTTGCCGTGAATTGCCTAGCCGTGCGTTGTCGTGCATTAGCCTCGCCTTGCCTTACCGTGGCTTGCCTTGCGTTACCCTTTCCTTTCCTGGCCGTTCATTGCTTAGCCTTGCGTTGCCGTGCCTTAGCCTTATTTCCCCTTGCCGTGCCGTGCCTTTTGTTACACTTGCCTTACCTTGTTTGCCTTGCCTTTATTTCCTTCCGTTACTCTTTCCTTGCCTAGCCGTGCATTGCCTAGCCTTGCGTTGTCGTGCATTAGCCTTGCCTCCCCTGACCGTGCGTTGCCTTGCGTTACCCTTTCCTTGCCTTGCCGTGCATTGCCTAGCCCTGCGTTGTCGTGCCTTAGCCTTGTTTCTTGCCCTTGCCGTGCCGTTCCTTCCGTTACCCTTGCCTTCCCCTTGCTTTCCCTTGCCTTCCTTGCCTTCCGTTACTCTTTGCTTGCCTTCCGTGCATTGCCTAGCCTTGCGTTGTCGTGCCTTAGCCTTTTTCACCTTGCCATAGCCTGCTTGCGTTGCCTTGCTTTGCCTTGCATTCCTTGCCTTCCGTTACTCTTTGCTTGCCTTCCGTGCATTGCCTAGCCTGCGTTGTCGTGCATTAGCCTTGCCTCCCCAAACCGTGCCTTGCCTTGCGTTACCCTTTCATTGCCTTGCCGTGCATTGCCTAGCCTTGCGTTGTCGTGCATCAGCCTTGCCTTGCCTCACCGTGCCTTGCCTTGCGTTACCCTTTCCTTGCCTTGCCGTGCATTGCCTAGCCCTGCGTTGCCGTGCCTTAGCCTTGTTTCCCCTTGCCGTGCCGTTCCTTCCGTTACCCTTGCCTTGCCTTGCTTTCCCTTGCCTTCCTTGCCTTCCGTTACTCTTTGCTTGCCTTCCGTGCATTGCCTAGCCTTGCGTTGTCGTGCATTAGCCTTGCCTCGCCTGACCGTGCCTTGCCTTGCGTTACCCTTATCTTGCCTTGCCCTGCATTGCCTAGCCGTTCGTTGTCGTGCCTTAGCCTTGTTTGCCCTTGCCGTGCCGTTCCTTCCGTTACCCTTGCCTTGCTTTCCTTTGCATTCCTTGCCTTCCGTTACTCTTTGCTTGCCTTCCGTGCATTGCCTAGCCTTGCGTTGTCGTGCCTTAGCCTTGTTTCCCCTTGCCGTGCCGTGCCTGTTGTTACACTTGCCTTGCCGTGCTTTGCCTTGCCTTCCTTTCCTTCCGTTACTCTTTCCTTGCCTAGCCGTGCACTGCCTAGCCTTGCGATGTCGTGCATTTGCTTTGCCTCGCCTGACAGTGCCTTGCCTTGCGTTACCCTTTCCTTGCCTTGCCGTGCATTGCCTAGCCCTGCGTTGCCTTGCCTTAGCCTTTTTCCCCTTGCCAAGCCTTCCTTCCCTTGCCTTGGTTTCCCTTGCCTTCCTTGCCTTCCGTTACTCTTTGCTTGCCTTCCGTGCATTGCCTAGCCGTGCGTTGTCGTGCATTAGCCTTGTCTTGCCTTACCGTGCCTTGCCTTGCGTTACCCTTTCCTTGCCTGGCCGTGCATTGCCTAGCCGTGCGTTGCCGTTCCTTAGCCTTGTTTCCCCTTGCCGTGCCTTGCCTTTCGTTACACTTGCCTTGCCTTGCTTTGCCTTGCCTTCCTTTCCTTCCGTTACTCTTTCCTTGCCTAGCCGTGCACTGCCTATCCTTGCGTTGTCGTGCATTAGCCTTGCCTCCCCAAACCGTGCCTTGCCTTGCGTTACCATTTCCTTGCCTTGCCCTGCATTGCCTAGCCGTGCGTTACCGTGCCTTAGCCTTGTTTCCCCTTGCCGTGCCGTTCCTTCCGTTAACCTTGCCTTCCCTTGCATTCCCTTGCCTTCCTTGCGTTCCGTTACTCTTTGCTTGCCTTCCGTGCATTGCCTAGCCTTGCGTTGTCGTGCCTTAGCCTTGCCTCGCCTGACCGTGCCTTGCCTTGCGTTACCCTTACCTTGCCTTGCCCTGCATTGCCTAGCCCTGTGTTGTCGTGCCTTAGCCTTGTTTCCCCTTACCGTGCCGTTCCTTTCGTTACCCTTGCCTTCCCCTGCTTTCCCTTGCATTCCTTGCCTTCCGTTACTCTTTGCTTGCCTTCCGTGCATTGCCTAGCCTTGCGTAGTCGTGCCTTAGCCTTGCCTCGCCTGACCGTGCCTTGCCTTGCGTTACCCTTTCCTTGCCTTGCAGTTCATTGCCTAGCCGGTCGTTGTCGTGCCTTAGCCTTGTTTGCCCTTGCCGTGCCGTTCCTTCCGTTACCCTTGCCTTGCTTTCCCTTGCCTTCCTTGCCTTCCGTTACTCTTTGCTTGCCTTCCGTGCATTGCCTAGCCTTGCGTTGTCGTGTCTTAGCCTTTTTTCACCTTGCCATAGCCTTGCTTGCGTTGCCTTGCTTTGCCTTGCCTTCCTTGCCTTCCGTTACTCTTTGCTTGCCTTCCGTGCATTGCCTAGCCTTGCGTTGTCGTGCCTTAGACTTGCCTCGCCTGACAGTGCCTGGCCTTGCGTTACCCTTTCCTTGCCTTGCCGTGCACTGCCAAGCCTTGCCTTGTCGTGCATTAGCCTTGCCTTGCCTGGCCGTGCCTTGCCTGGCGTTACCCTTTCCTTGCCTTGCCCTGCATTGCCTAGCCCTGTGTTGTCGTGCCTAAGCCTTGTTTCCCCTTGCCGTGCCGTTACTTCCGTTACCCTTGCCTTGCCTTGCTTTCCCTTGCCTTCCTTGGTTTCCGTTACTCTTTGCTTGCCTTCCGTGCATTGCCTAGCCTTGCGCTGTCGTGCATTAGACTTGCCTTGCCTCACAGTGCCTTGCCTTGCGTTACCTTTTCCTTGGCTGGCCGTGCATTGCCTAGCCGTGCGTTGTGGTGCCTTAGGCTTGTTTCACCTTGCCATAGCCTTGCTTGCTTTGCCTTGCCTTCCTTGCCTTCCGTTACTCTTTGCGTGCCTTCCGTGCATTGCCTAGCCTAGCGTTGTCGTGCCTTAGCCTTGCCTCGCCTAACCGTGCCTTGCCTTGCGTTACCCTTTCCTTGCCTTGCCGTGCATTGCCAAGCCGTGCGTTTTCGTGCATTAGCCTCGCCTTGCCTTACCGTGCCTTGCCTTGCGTTACCCTTTCCTTGCCTGGCCGTGCATTGCTTAGCCTTGCGTTGCCGTACCTTAGCCTTGTTTCCCCTTGCCGTGCCGTGATTTTTGTTACACTTGCCTTGCCTTGCTTTGCCTTTCCTTCCTTTCCTTCCGTTACTCTTTCCTTGCCTAGCCGTGCACTGCGTAGCCTTGCGTTGTCGTGCATTACCCTTGCCTCGCCTGACCGTGCCTTGCCTTGCGTTACCCTTTCCTTGCCTTGCCGTGCATTGCCTAGCCCTGCGTTGTCGTGCCTTAGCCTTGTTTCCCCTTGCCGTGCCGTTCCTTCCGTTACCCTTGCCTTCCCCTGCTTTCCCTTGCCTTCCTTGCCTTCCGTTACTCTTTGCTTGCCTTTCGTGCATTGCCTAGCCTTGCGTTGTCGTGCCTTTGCCTTGCGTCGCCTGACCGTGCCTTGCCTTGCGTTACCCTTTCCTTGCCTTGCCGTGCATTGCCTAGCCGTGCGTTGTCGTGCATCAGCCTAGCCTTGCGTTGTCGTGCATTAGCCTTGCCTCCCGAAACCGTGCCTTGCCTTGCGTTACCCTTTCATTGCCTTGCCGTGCATTGCCTAGCCTTGCGTTGTCGTGCATCAGCCTTGCCTTGCCTCACCGTGCCTTGCCTTGCGTTACCCTTTCCTTGCCTTGCCGTGCATTGCCTAGCCCTGCGTTGCCGTGCCTTAGCCTTGTTTCCCCTTGCCGTGCCGTTCCTTCCGTTACCCTTGACTTGACTTGCTTTCCCTTGCCTTCCTTGCCTTCCGTTACTCTTTGCTTGCCTTCCGTGCATTGCCTAGCCTTGCGTTGTCGTGCATTAGCCTTGCCTCCAGAAACCGTGCCTTGCCTTGCGTTACCCTTTCCTTGCCTTGCCCTGCATTGCCTAGAACTGTGTTGTCGTGCCTTAGCCTTGTTTCCCATTACCGTGCCGTTCCTTCCGTTACCCTTGCCTTCCCCTGCTTTCCTTTGCATTCCTTGCCTTGCGTTACCCTTTCCTTGCCTTGCCGTGCACTGCCTAGCCTTGCCTTGTCGTGCATTAGCCTTGCCTTGCCTGACCGTGCCTTGCCTGGCGTTACCCTTTCCTTGCCTTGCCGTGCATTGCCTAGCCGTGCGTTGTCGTGCCTTAGCCTTGTTTCCCCTTGCCGTGCCGTTCCTTCCGTTACCCTTGCCTTGCTTTCCCTTGCCTTCCTTGGTTTCCGTTACTCTTTGCTTGCCTTCCGTGCATTGCCTAGCCTTGCGCTGTCATGCATTAGCCTTGCCTTGCCTCAGAGTGCCTTGCCTTGCGTTACCTTTTCCTAGGCTGGCCGTGCATTGCCTAGTCGTGCGTTGTGGTGCCTTAGCCTTGTTTCACCTTGCCATAGCCTTGCTTGCTTTGCCTTGCTTTCCCTTGCCTTCCTTGCCTTCCGTTACTCTTTGCTTGCCTTCCGTGCATTGCCTAGCCTTGCGTTGTCGTGTCTTAGCCTTTTTTCACCTTGCCATAGCCTTGCTTGCGTTGCCTTGCTTTGCCTTGCCTTCCTTGCCTTCCGTTACTCTTTGCTTCCCTTCCGTGCATTGCCTAGCCTTGCGTGGTCGTGCCTTAGCCTTTTTTCACCTTGCCATAGCCTTGCTTGCGTTGCCTTGCTTTGCATTGCATTCCTTGCCTTCCGTTACTCTTTGCTTGCCTTCCGTGCATTGCCTAGCCTTGCGTGGTCGTGCCTTAGCCTTTTTTCACCTTGCCATAGCCTTGCTTGCGTTGCCTTGCTTTGCCTTGCATTCCTTGCCTTCCGTTACTCTTTGCTTGCCTTCCGTGCATTGCCAACCTTGCGTTGTCGTGCATTAGCCTTGCCTCCCGAAACCGTGCCTTGCCTTGCGTTACCCTTTCCTTGCCTTGCCCTGCATTGCCTAGAACTGTGTTGTCGTGCCTTAGCCTTGTTTCCCATACCGTGCCGTTCCTTCCGTTACCCTTGCCTTCCCCTGCTTTCCTTTGCATTCCTTGCCTTCCGTTACTCTTTGCTTGCCTTCCGTGCATTGCCTAGCCTTGCGATGTCGTGCATTAGCTTTGCCTCGCCTGACAGTGCCTTGCCTTGCGTTACCCTTTCCTTGCCTTGCCGTGCATTGCCTAGCCCTCCGTTGCCTTGCCTTAGCCTTGTTTCCCCTTGCCGAGCCGTTGCTTCCGTTACCCTTCCCTTGCCTTGGTTTCCCTTGCCTTCCTTGCCTTCCGTTACTCTTTGCTTGCCTTCCGTGCATTGCCTAGCCGTGCGTTGTCGTGCATTAGCTTTGTCTTGCCTTACCGTGCCTTGCCTTGCGTTACCCTTTCCTTGCCTGGCCGTGCATTGCCTAGCCGTGCGTTGCCGTTCCTTAGCCTTGTTTCCCCTTGCCGTGCCTTGCCTTTTGTTACACTTGCCTTGCCTTGCTTTGCCTTGCCTTCCTTTCCTTCCGTTACTCTTTCCTTGCCTAGCCGTGCACTGCCTATCCTTGCGTTGCCGTGCATTAGCCTTGCCTCCCCAAACCGTGCCTTGCCTTGCGTTACCATTTCCTTGCCTTGCCCTGCATTGCCTAGCCGTGCGTTACCGTGCCTTAGCCTTGTTTCCCCTTGCCGTGCCGTTCCTTCCGTTAACCTTGCCTTGCCTTGCATTCCCTTGCCTTCCTTGCGTTCCGTTACTCTTTGCTTGCCTTCCGTGCATTGCCTAGCCTTGCGTTGTCGTGCCTTAGCCTTGCCTCGCCTGACCGTGCCTTGCTTTGCGTTACCCTTACCTTGCCTTGCCCTGCATTGCCTAGCCCTGTGTTGTCGTGCCTTAGCCTTGTTTCCCCTTACCGTGCCGTTCCTTTCGTTACCCTTGCCTTCCCCTGCTTTCCCTTGCATTCCTTGCCTTCCGTTACTCTTTGCTTGCCTTCCGTGCATTGCCTAGCCTTGCGTAGTCGTGCCTTAGCCTTGCCTAGCCTCACCGTGCCTTGCCTTGCGTTACCCTTTCCTTGCCTTGCAGTTCATTGCCTAGCAGGTCGTTGTCGTGCCTTAGCCTTGTTTGCCCTTGCCGTGCCGTTCCTTCCGTTACCCTTGCCTTGCTTTCCCTTGCCTTCCTTGCCTTCCGTTACTCTTTGCTTGCCTTCCGTGCATTGCCTAGCCTTGCGTTGTCGTGTCTTAGCCTTTTTTCACCTTGCCATAGCCTTGCTTGCGTTGCCTTGCTTTGCCTTGCCTTCCTTGCCTTCCGTTACTCTTTGCTTGCCTTCCGTGCATTGCCTAGCCTTGCGTTGTCGTGCCTTAGACTTGCCTCGCCTGACAGTGCCTGGCCTTGCGTTACCCTTTCCTTGCCTTGCCGTGCACTGCCAAGCCTTGCCTTGTCGTGCATTAGCCTTGCCTTGCCTGACCGTGCCTTGCCTGGCGTTACCCTTTCCTTGCCTTGCCCTGCATTGCCTAGCCCTGTGTTGTCGTGCCTAAGCCTTGTTTCCCCTTGCCGTGCCGTTACTTCCGTTACCCTTGCCTTGCCTTGCTTTCCCTTGCCTTCCTTGGTTTCCGTTACTCTTTGCTTGCCTTCCGTGCATTGCCTAGCCTTGCGCTGTCGTGCATTAGACTTGCCTTGCCTCACAGTGCCTTGCCTTGCGTTACCTTTTCCTTGGCTGGCCGTGCATTGCCTAGCCGTGCGTTGTGGTGCCTTACGCTTGTTTCACCTTGCCATAGCCTTGCTTGCTTTGCCTTGCCTTCCTTGCCTTCCGTTACTCTTTGCGTGCCTTCCGTGCATTGCCTAGCCTAGCGTTGTCGTGCCTTAGCCTTGCCTCGCCTAACCGTGCCTTGCCTTGCGTTACCCTTTCCTTGCCTTGCCGTGCATTGCCAAGCCGTGCGTTTTCGTGCATTAGCCTCGCCTTGCCTTACCGTGCCTTGCCTTGCGTTACCCTTTCCTTGCCTGGCCGTGCATTGCTTAGCCTTGCGTTGCCGTACCTTAGCCTTGTTTCCCCTTGCCGTGCCGTGATTTTTGTTACACTTGCCTTGCCTTGCTTTGCCTTTCCTTCCTTTCCTTCCGTTACTCTTTCCTTGCCTAGCCGTGCACTGCGTAGCCTTGCGTTGTCGTGCATTACCCTTGCCTCGCCTGACCGTGCCTTGCCTTGCGTTACCCTTTCCTTGCCTTGCCGTGCAGTGCCTAGCCCTGCGTTGTCGTGCCTTAGCCTTGTTTCCCCTTGCCGTGCCGTTCCTTCCGTTACCCTTGCCTTCCCCTGCTTTCCCTTGCCTTCCTTGCCTTCCGTTACTCTTTGCTTGCCTTTCGTGCATTGCCTAGCCTTGCGTTGTCGTGCCTTTGCCTTGCGTCGCCTGACCGTGCCTTGCCTTGCGTTACCCTTTCCTTGCCTTGCCGTGCATTGCCTAGCCGTGCGTTGTCGTGCATCAGCCTTGCCTCCCGAAACCGTGCCTTGCCTTGCGTTACCCTTTCATTGCCTTGCCGTGCATTGCCTAGCCTTGCGTTGTCGTGCATCAGCCTTGCCTTGCCTCACCGTGCCTTGCCTTGCGTTACCCTTTCCTTGCCTTGCCGTGCATTGCCTAGCCCTGCGTTGCCGTGCCTTAGCCTTGTTTCCCCTTGCCGTGCCGTTCCTTCCGTTACCCTTGACTTGACTTGCTTTCCCTTGCCTTCCTTGCCTTCCGTTACTCTTTGCTTGCCTTCCGTGCATTGCCTAGCCTTGCGTTGTCGTGCATTAGCCTTGCCTCCAGAAACCGTGCCTTGCCTTGCGTTACCCTTTCCTTGCCTTGCCCTGCATTGCCTAGAACTGTGTTGTCGTGCCTTAGCCTTGTTTCCCATTACCGTGCCGTTCCTTCCGTTACCCTTGCCTTCCCCTGCTTTCCTTTGCATTCCTTGCCTTCCGTTACTCTTTGCTTGCCTTCCGTGCATTGCCTAGCCTTGCGTTGTCGTGCCTTAGCCTTGTTTCCCCTTGCCGTGCCGTGCCTGTTGTTACACTTGCCTTGCCGTGCTTTGCCTTGCCTTCCTTTCCTTCCGTTACTCTTTCCTTGCACAGCCGTGCACTGCCTAGCCTTGCGATGTCGTGCATTTGCTTTGCCTCGCCTGACAGTGCCTTGCCTTGCGTTACCCTTTCCTTGCCTTGCCGTGCATTGCCTAGCCCTGCGTTGCCTTGCCTTAGCCTTGTTTCCCCTTGCCGAGCCGTTGCTTCCGTTACCCTTCCCTTGCCTTGGTTTCCCTTGCCTTCCTTGCCTTCCGTTACTCTTTGCTTGCCTTCCGTGCATTGCCTAGCCGTGCGTTGTCGTGCATTAGCCTTGTCTTGCCTTACCGTGCCTTGCCTTGCGTTACCCTTTCCTTGCCTGGCCGTGCATTGCCTAGCCGTGCGTTGCCGTTCCTTAGCTTTGTTTCCCCTTGCCGTGCCTTGCCTTTCGTTACACTTGCCTTGCCTTGCTTTGCCTTGCCTTCCTTTCCTTCCGTTACTCTTTCCTTGCCTAGCCGTGCACTGCCTATCCTTGCGTTGTCGTGCATTAGCCTTGCCTCCCCAAACCGTGCCTTGCCTTGCGTTACCATTTCCTTGCCTTGCCCTGCATTGCCTAGCCGTGCGTTACCGTGCCTTAGCCTTGTTTCCCCTTGCCGTGCCGTTCCTTCCGTTAACCTTGCCTTCCCTTGCATTCCCTTGCCTTCCTTGCGTTCCGTTACTCTTTGCTTGCCTTCCGTGCATTGCCTAGCCTTGCGTTGTCGTGCCTTAGCCTTGCCTCGCCTGACCGTGCCTTGCCTTGCGTTACCCTTACCTTGCCTTGCCCTGCATTGCCTAGCCCTGTGTTGTCGTGCCTTAGCCTTGTTTCCCCTTACCGTGCCGTTCCTTTCGTTACCCTTGCCTTCCCCTGCTTTCCCTTGCATTCCTTGCCTTCCGTTACTCTTTGCTTGCCTTCCGTGCATTGCCTAGCCTTGCGTAGTCGTGCCTTAGCCTTGCCTCGCCTGACCGTGCCTTGCCTTGCGTTACCCTTTCCTTGCCTTGCAGTGCATTGCCTAGCCGGTCGTTGTCGTGCCTTAGCCTTGTTTGCCCTTGCCGTGCCGTTCCTTCCGTTACCCTTGCCTTGCTTTCCCTTGCCTTCCTTGCCTTCCGTTACTCTTTGCTTGCCTTCCGTGCATTGCCTAGCCTTGCGTTGTCGTGTCTTAGCCTTTTTTCACCTTGCCATAGCCTTGCTTGCGTTGCCTTGCTTTGCCTTGCCTTCCTTGCCTTCCGTTACTCTTTGCTTGCCTTCCGTGCATTGCCTAGCCTTGCGTTGTCGTGCCTTAGACTTGCCTCGCCTGACAGTGCCTGGCCTTGCGTTACCCTTTCCTTGCCTTGCCGTGCACTGCCAAGCCTTGCCTTGTCGTGCATTAGCCTTGCCTTGCCTGACCGTGCCTTGCCTGGCGTTACCCTTTCCTTGCCTTGCCCTGCATTGCCTAGCCCTGTGTTGTCGTGCCTAAGCCTTGTTTCCCCTTGCCGTGCCGTTACTTCCGTTACCCTTGCCTTGCCTTGCTTTCCCTTGCCTTCCTTGGTTTCCGTTACTCTTTGCTTGCCTTCCGTGAATTGCCTAGCCTTGCGCTGTCGTGCATTAGACTTGCCTTGCCTCACAGTGCCTTGCCTTGCGTTACCTTTTCCTTGGCTGGCCGTGCATTGCCTAGCCGTGCGTTGTGGTGCCTTAGCCTTGTTTCACCTTGCCATAGCCTTGCTTGCTTTGCCTTGCCTTCCTTGCCTTCCGTTACTCTTTGCTTGCCTTCCGTGCATTGCCTAGCCTAGCGTTGTCGTGCCTTAGCCTTGCCTCGCCTAACCGTGCCTTGCCTTGCGTTACCCTTTCCTTGCCTTGCCGTACATTGCCAAGCCGTGCGTTGTCGTGCATTTGCCTCGCCTTGCCTTACCGTGCCTTGCCTTGCGTTACCCTTTCCTTGCCTGGCCGTGCATTGCTTAGCCTTGCGTTGCCGTACCTTAGCCTTGTTTCCCCTTGCCGTGCCGTGATTTTTGTTACACTTGCCTTGCCTTGCTTTGCCTTGCCTTCCTTTCCTTCCGTTACTCTTTCCTTGCCTAGCCGTGCACTGCGTAGCCATGCGTTTTCGTGCATTACCCTTGCCTCCCCTGACCGTGCGTTGCCTTGCGTTACCCTTTCCTTGCCTTGCCGTGCATTGCCTAGCCCTGCGTTGTCGTGCCTTAGCCTTGTTTCCCCTTGCCGTGCCGTTCCTTCCCTTACCCTTGCCTTCCCCTGCTTTCCCTTGCCTTCCTTGCCTTCCGTTACTCTTTGCTTGCCTTTCGTGCATTGCCTAGCCTTGCGTTGTCGTGCCTTAGCCTTGCGTCGCCTGACCGTGCCTTGCCTTGCGTTACCCTTTCCTTGCCTTGCCGTGCATTGCCTAGCCGTGCGTTGTCGTGCATCAGCCTTACCTTGCCTCACCGTGCCTTGCCTTGCGTTACCCTTTCCTTGCCATGCCTTGCATTGCCTAGCCGTGCGTTGCCGTGCCTTAGCCTTGTTTCCCCTTGCCGTGCCGTTCCTTCCGTAACCCTTGCCTTGACTTGCTTTCCCTTGCCTTCCTTGCGTTCCGTTATTCTTTGCTTGCCTTCCGTGCATTGCCTAGCCTTGCGTTGTCGTGCCTTAGCCTTGCCTCGCCTGACCGTGCCTTGCCTTGCGTTACCCTTACCTTGCCTTGCCCTGCATTGCCTAGCCGTTCGTTGTCGTGCCTTAGCCTTGTTTGCCCTTGCCGTGCCGTTCCTTCCGTTACCCTTGCCTTGCTTTCCCTTGCCTTCCTTGCCTTCCGTTACTCTTTGCTTGCCTTCCGTGCATTGCCTAGCCTTGCGTTGTCGTGTCTTAGCCTTTTTCACCTTGCCATAGCCTTGCTTGCTTTGCCTTGCCTTCCTTGCCTTCCGTTACTCTTTGCTTCCCTTCCGTGCATTGCCTAGCCTTGCGTGGTCGTGCCTTAGCCTTTTTTCACCTTTCCATAGCCTTGCTTGCGTTGCCTTGCTTTGCATTGCATTCCTTGCCTTCCGTTACTCTTTGCTTGCCTTCCGTGCATTGCCTAGCCTTGCGTGGTCGTGCCTTAGCCTTTATTCACCTTGCCATAGCCTTGCTTGCGTTGCCTTGCTTTGCCTTGCATTCCTTGCCTTCCGTTACTCTTTGCTTGCCTTCCGTGCATTGCCTAGCCTTGCGTTGTCGTGCATTAGCCTTGCCTCCCCAAACCGTGCCTTGCCTTGCGTTACCCTTTCCTTGCCTTGCCCTGCATTGCCTAGCCCTGTGTTGTCGTGCCTTAGCCTTGTTTCCCCTTGCCGTGCCGTTCCTTTCGTTACCCTTGCCTTCCCCTGCTTTCCCTTGCATTCCTTGCCTTCCGTTACTCTTTGCTTGCCTTCCGTGCATTGCCTAGCCTTGCGTTGTCGTGCCTTAGCCTTGTTTCCCCTTGCCGTGCCGTGCCTGTTGTTACCCTTGCCTTTCCTTGCTTTCCCTTGCCTTCCTTGCGTTCCGTTATTCTTTGCTTGCCTTCCGTGCATTGCCTAGCCTTGCGTTGTCGTGCCTTAGCCTTGCCTCGCCTGACCGTGCCTTGCCTTGCGTTACCCTTACCTTGCCTTGCCCTGCATTGCCTAGTCGTTCGTTGTCGTGCCTTAGCCTTGTTTGCCCTTGCCGTGCCGTTCCTTCCGTTACCCTTGCCTTGCTTTCCCTTGCCTTCCTTGCCTTCCGTTACTCTTTCCTTGCCTTGCCGTGCATTGCCTGGCCGTGCGTTGTCGTGCGTCGTGCCTTAGCCATGTTTCATTTTGCCATGGCCTTGCTTGAGTTGCCTTGCTTTGCCTTGCCTTCCTTGCCTTCCGTTACTCTTTGCTTCCCTTCCGTGCATTGCCTAGCCTTGCGTTGTCGTGCCTTAGCCTTTTTTCACCTTGCCATAGCCTTGCTTGCGTCGCCTTGCTGTGCATTGCATTCCTTGCCTTCCGTTACTCTTTGCTTGCCTTCCGTGCATTGCCTAGCCTTGCGTGGTCGTGCCTTAGCCTTTTTTCACCTTGCCATAGCCTTGCTTGCGTTGCCTTGCTTTGCCTTGCATTCCTTGCCTTCCGTTACTCTTTGCTTGCCTTCCGGGCATTGCCTAGCCTTGCGTTGTCGAGCATTAGCCTTGCCTCCCCAAACCGTGCCTTGCCTTGCGTTACCCTTTCCTTGCCTTGCCCTGCATTGCCTAACCCTGTGTTGTCGTGCCTTAGCCTTGTTTCCCCTTGCCGTGCCGTTCCTTTCGTTACCCTTGCCTTCCCCTGCTTTCCCTTGCATTCCTTGCCTTCCGTTACTCTTTGCTTGCCTTTCGTGCATTGCCTAGCCTTGAGTAGTCGTGCCTTAGCCTTGCCTCGCCTGACCGTGCCTTGCCTTGCGTTACCCTTTCCTTGCTTGCCGTGAATTGCCTAGCCGTGCGTTGTCGTGCATTAGCCTCGCCTTGCCTTACCGTGCCTTGCCTTGCGTTACCCTTTCCTTGCCTGGCCGTTCATTGCTTAGCCTTGCATTGCCGTGCCTTAGCCTTGTTTCCCCTTGCCGTGCCGTGCCTTTTGTTACACTTGCCTTGCCTTGTTTGCCTTGCCTTTATTTCCTTCCGTTACTCTTTCCTTGCCTAGCCGTGCACTGCGTAGCCTTGCGTTGTCGTGCATTACCCTTGCCTCGCCTGACCGTGCCTTGCCTTGCGTTACCCTTTCCTTGCCTTGCCGTGCATTGCCTAGCCCTGCGTTGTCGTGCCTTAGCCTTGTTTCCCCTTACCCTGCCGTTCCTTCCGTTACCCTTGCCTTCCCCTGCTTTCCCTTGCCTTCCTTGCCTTCCGTTACTCTTTGCTTGCCTTCCGTGCATTGCCTAGCCTTGCGTTGTCGTGCCTTAGACTTGCCTCGCCTGACCGTGCCTTGCCTTGCGTTACCCTTTCCTTGCCTTGCCGTGCATTGCCTAGCCGTGCGTTGTCGTGCATCAGCCTTGCCTTGCCTCACCGTGCCTTGCCTTGCGTTACCCTTTCCTTGCATTGCCGTGCATTGCCTAGCCCTGCGTTACCCTGCCTTAGCCTTGTTTCCCCTTGCCGTGCCGTTCCTTCCGTTACCCTTGCCTTGCCTTGCTTTCCCTTGCCTTCCTTGCCTTCCGTTACTCTTTGCTTGTCTTCCGTGCATTGCCTAGCAGTGCGTTGTCGTGCCTTAGCCTTGTTTCCCCTTGCCATAGCCTTGCTTGCGTTGCCTTGCTTTGCCTTGCCTTCCTTGCTTTCCGGTACTCTTTGCTTGCCTTCCGTGCATTGCCTAGCCTTGCGTGGTCGTGCCTTAGCCTTTTTTCACCTTGCCATAGCCTTGCTTGCGTTGCCTTGATTTGCCTTGCATTCCTTGCCTTCCGTTACTCTTTGCTTGCTTTCCGTGCATTGCCTAGCCTTGCGTTGTCGTGCATTAGACTTGCCTCCCCAAACCGTGCCTTGCCTTGTGTTACCCTTTCCTTACCTTACCCTGCATTGCCTAGCCCTGTGTTGTCGTGCCTTAGCCTTGTTTTCCCTTGCCGTGCCGTTCCTTCCGTTACCCTTGCCTTGCTTTCCCTTGCCTTCCTTGCCTTCCGTTACTCTTTGCTTGCCTTCCGTGCATTGCCTAGCCTTGCGTTGTCGTGTCTTAGCCTTTTTTCACCTTGCCATAGCCTTGCTTGCGTTGCCTTGCTTTGCCTTGCCTTCCTTGCCTTCCGTTACTCTTTGCTTCCCTTCCGTGCATTGCCTAGCCTTGCGTGGTCGTGCCTTAGCCTTTTTTCACCTTGCCATAGCCTTGCTTCCGTTGCCTTGCTTTGCATTGCATTCCTTGCCTTCCGTTACTCTTTGCTTGCCTTCCGTGCATTGCCTAGCCTTGCGTGGTCGTGCCTTAGCCTTTTTTCACCTTGCCATAGCCTTGCTTGCGTTGCCTTGCTTTGCCTTGCATTCCTTGCCTTCCGTTACTCTTTGCTTGCCTTCCGTGCATTGCCTAGCCTTGCGTTGTCGTGCCTTACCCTTGCCTCGCCTGACCGTGCCTTGCCTTGCGTTAGCCTTACCTTGCCTTGCCCTTCATTGCCTAGCCCTGTGTTGTCGTGCCTTAGCCTTGTTTCCCCTTACCGTGCCGTTCCTTTCGTTACCCTTGCCTTCCCCTGCTTTCACTTGCATTCCTTGCCTTCCGTTACTCTTTGCTTGCATTCCGTGCATTGCCTAGCCTTGCGTAGACGTGCCTTAGCCTTGCCTCGCCTGAGCGTGCCTTGCCTTGCGTTACCCTTTCCTTGCCTTGCAGTGCATTTCCTAGCCGTTCGTTGTCGTGCCTTAGCCTTGTTTGCCCTTGCCGTGCCGTTCCTTCCGTTACCCTTGCCTTGCTTTCCCTTGCCTTCCTTGCCTTCCGTTACTCTTTGCTAGCCTTCCGTGCATTTCCTAGCCTTGCGTTGTCGTGTCTTAGCCTTTTTTCACCTTGCCATAGCCTTGCTTGCGTTGCCTTGCTTTGCCTTGCCTTCCTTGCCTTCCGTTACTCTTTGCTTCCCTTCCGTGCATTGCCTAGCCTTGCGTGGTCGTGCCTTAGCCTTTTTTCACCTTGCCATAGCCTTGCTTGCGTTGCCTTGCTTTGCATTGCATTCCTTGCCTTCCATTACTCTTTGCTTGCCTTCCGTGCATTGCCTAGCCTTGCGTGGTCTTCCCTTAGCCTTTTTTAACCTTGCCATAGCCTTGCTTGCGTTGCCTTGCTTTGCCTTGCCTTCCTTGCCTTCCGTTACTCTTTGCTTGCCTTCCGTGCATTGCCTAGCCTTGCGTTGTCGTGCCTTAGACTTGCCTCGCCTGACCGTGCCTTGCCTTGCGTTACCCTTTCCTTGCCTTGCCGTGCATTGCCTAGCCGTGCGTTGTCGTGCATCAGCCTTGCCTTGCCTAACCGTGCCTTGCCTTGCGTTACCCTTTCCTTGCATTGCCGTGCATTGCCTAGCCCTGCGTTGCCGTTCCTTAGCCTTGTTTCCCCTTGCCGTGCCTTGCCTTTCGTTACACTTGCCTTGCCTTGCTTTGCCTTGCCTTCCTTTCCTTCCGTTACTCTTTCCTTGCCTAGCCGTGCACTGCCTAGCCTTGCGTTGTCGTGCATTAGCTTTGCCTCCCCAAACCGTGCCTTGCATTGCGTTACCATTTCCTTGCCTTGCCCTGCATTGCCTAGCCGTGCGTTGCCGTGCCTTAGCCTTGTTTCCCCTTGCCGTGCCGTTCCTTCTGGTAACCTTGCCTTGCCTTGCTTTCCCTTGCCTTCCTTGCGTTCCGTTACTCTTTGCTTGCCTTCCATGCATTGCCTAGCCTTTCGTTGTCGTGCCTTAGCCTTGCCTCGCCTGACCGTGCCTTGCCTTGCGTTACGCTTTCCTTGCCTTGCAGTGCATTGCCTAGCAGGGCGTTATCGTGCCCCTTGCCTTAGCCTTGCTTGCGTTGCCTTGCTTTGCCTTGCCTTCCTTGCTTTCCGTTACTCTTTGCTTGCCTTCCGTGCATTGCCTAGCCTTATGTGGTCGTGCCTTAGCCTTTTCTCACCTTGCCATAGACTTGCTTGCGTTGCCTTGCTTTGCCTTGCATTCCTTGCCTTCCGTTACTCTTTGCTTGCTTTCCGTGCATTGCCTAGCCTTGCGTTGTCGTGCATTAGACTTGCCTCCCCAAACCGTGCCTTGCCTTGTGTTACCCTTTCCTTACCTTACCCTGCATTGCCTAGCCCTGTGTTGTCGTGCCTTAGCCTTGTTTCCCCTTGCCGTGCCGTTCCTTCCGTTACCCTTGCCTTGCTTTCCCTTGCCTTCCTTGCCTTCCGTTACTCTTTGCTTGCCTTCCGTGCATTGCCTAGCCTTGCGTTGTCGTGTCTTAGCCTTTTTTCACCTTGCCATAGCCTTGCTTGCGTTGCCTTGCTTTGCCTTGCCTTCCTTGCCTTCCGTTACTCTTTGCTTCCCTTCCGTGCATTGCCTAGACTTGCGTGGTCGTGCCTTAGCCTTTTTTCACCTTGCCATAGCCTTGCTTGCGTTGCCTTGCTTTGCATTGCATTCCTTGCCTTCCGTTACTCTTTGCTTGCCTTCCGTGCATTGCCTAGCCTTGCGTGGTCGTGCCTTAGCCTTTTTTCACCTTGCCATAGACTTGCTTGCGTTGCCTTGCTTTGCCTTGCATTCCTTGCCTTCCGTTACTCTTTGCTTGCCTTCCGTGCATTGCCTAGCCTTGCGTTGTCGTGCATTAGCCTTGCCTCCCCAAACCGTGCCTTGCCTTGCGTTACCCTTTCCTTGCCTTGCCCTGCATTGCCTAGCCCTGTGTTGTCGTGCCTTAGCCTTGTTTCCCCTTGCCGAGCCGTTCCTTCCGTTACTCTTGCCTTGCCTTGGTTTCCCTTGCCTTCCTTGCCTTCCGTTACTCTTTGCTTGCCTTCCGTGCATTGCCTAGCCTTGCGTTGTCGTCATTAGCCTTGCCTCGCCTGACCGTGCCTTGCTTTGCGTTACCCTTTCCTTGCCTTGCCGAGCATTGCCTAGCCGTGCGTTGTCGTGCATTAGCCTTGTCTAGCCTTACCGTGCCTCGCCTTGCGTTACCCTTTCCTTGCCTGGCCGTGCATTGCCTAGCCGTGCGTTGCCGTTCCTTAGCCTTGATTCCCCTTGCCGTGCCTTGCCTTTTGTTACACTTGCCTTGCCTTGCTTTGCCTTGCCTTCCTTTCCTTCCGTTACTCTTTCCTTGCCTAGCCGTGCACTGCCTAGCCTTCCGTTGTCGTGCATTAGCCTTGCCTCCCCAAACCGTGCCTTGACTTGCGTTACCATTTCCTTGCCTTG
This sequence comes from Macrotis lagotis, assembly GCF_037893015.1. Classification (NCBI taxonomy): domain Eukaryota; kingdom Metazoa; phylum Chordata; class Mammalia; order Peramelemorphia; family Peramelidae; genus Macrotis; species Macrotis lagotis. The sequence continues at coordinate 91,945 of NW_027422319.1, forward strand.
CCCTGCATTGCCTAGACGTGCGTTGCCGTGCCTTAGCCTTCTTTCCCCTTGCCGTGCCGTTCCTTCCGGTAACCTTGCGTCGCCTTGCTTTCCCTTGCCTTCCTTGCGTGCCGTTACTCTTTGCTTGCCTTCCGTTCATTGCCTAGCCGTGCGTTGCCGTTCCTTAGCCTTGATTCCCCTTGCCGTGCCTTGCCTTTTGTTACTCTTGCCTTGCCTTGCTTTCCCTTGCCTTCCTTGCCTTCCGTTACTCTTTGCTTGCCTTCCGTGCATTGCCTACCCTTGCCTTGTCGTGTCTTAGCCTTTTTTCAACTTGCCATAGCCTTGCTTGCGTTGCCTTGCTTTGCCTTGCCTTCCTTGCTTTCCGTTACTCTTTGCTTGCCTTCCGTGCATTGCCTAGCCTTGCGTGATCGTGCCTTAGCCTTTTTTCACCTTGCCATAGCCTTGCTTGCGTTCCCTTGCTTTGCCTTGCATTCCTGGCCTTCCGTTACTCTTTGCTTGCTTTCCGTGCATTGCCTAGCCTTGCGTTGTCGTGCATTAGTCTTGCCTCCCCAAACCGTGCCTTGCCTTGCGTTACCCTTTCCTTGCCTTACCCTGCATTGCCTAGCCCTGTGTTGTCGTGCCTTAGCCTTGTTTCCCCTTGCCGTGCCGTTCCTTCCGTTACCCTTGCCTTCCCTTGCTTTCCCTTGCTTTCCTTGCCTTCCGTTACTCTTCGCTTTCCTTCCGTGCATTGCCTAGCCTTGCGTTGCCGTGCCTTAGCCTTGCCTCGCCTGACAGTGCCTTGCCTTGCGTTACCCTTTCCTTGCCTTGCCGTGCACTGCCTAGCCTTGCCTTGTCGTGCATTAGCCTTGCCTTGCCTGACCGTGCCTTGCCTGGCGTTACCCTTCCCTTGCCTTGCCGTGCATTGCCTAGCCTTGCGCTGTCATGCATTAGCCTTGCCTTGCCTCAGAGTGCCTTGCCTTGCGTTACATTTTCCTTGGCTGGCCGTGCATTGCCTAGTCGTGCGTTGTGGTGCCTTAGCCGTGTTTCACATTGCCATAGCCTTGCTTGCTTTGCCTTGCTTTCCCTTGCCTTCCTTGCGTTCCGTTACTCTTTGCTTGCCTTCCGTGCATTGCCTAGCCTTGCGTTGTCGTGCATTAGCCTTGCCTCCCCAAACCGTGCCTTGCCTTGCGTTACCCTTTCCTTGCCTTGACCTGCATTGCCTAGCCCTGTGTTGTCGTGCCTTAGCCTTGTTTCCCCTTACCGTGCCGTTCCTTTCGTTACCCTTGCCTTCCCCTGCTTTCCTTTGCATTCCTTGCCTTCCGTTACTCTTTGCTTGCCTTCCGTGCATTGCCTAGCCTTGCGTTGTCGTGCCTTAGCCTTGTTTCCCCTTGCCGTGCCTTGCCTGTTTTTACACTTGCCTTGACATGCTTTTCCTTGCCTTCCTTTCCTTCCATTACTCTTTCCTTGCCTAGCCGTGCACTGCCTAGCCTTGCGATGTCGTGCATTAGCTTTGCCTCGCCTGACAGTGCCTTGCCTTGCGTTACCCTTTCCTTGCCTTGCCGTGCATTGCCTAGCCCTGCGTTGCCTTGCCTTAGCCTTGTTTCCCCTTGCCGAGCCGTTCCTTGCGTTACCCTTGCCTTGCCTTGGTTTCCCTTGCCTTCCTTGCCTTCCGTTACTCTTTGCTTGCCTTCCGTGCATTGCCTAGCCTTGCGTTGTCGTGCATTAGCCTTGCCTCGCCTGACCGTGCCTTTCCTTGCGTTACCCTTTCCTTGCCTTGCCGTGCATTGCCAAGCCGTGCGTTGTCGTGCATTAGCCTTGTCTTGCCTTACCGTGCCTTGCCTTGCCTTACCCTTTCCTTGCCTGACCGTGCATTGCCTAGCCGTGCGTTGCCGTTCCTTAGCCTTGTTTCCCCTTGCCGTGCCTTGCCTTTTGTTACACTTGCCTTGCCTTGCTTTGCCTTGCCTTCCTTTCCTTCCGTTACTCTTTCCTTGCCTAGCCGTGCACTGCCTAGCCTTGCGTTGTCGTGCATTAGCCTTGCCTCCCCAAACCGTGCCTTGCCTTGCGTTACCATTTCCTTGCCTTGCCCTGCATTGCCTAGCCGTGCGTTACCGTGCCTTAGCCTTGTTTCCCCTTGCCGAGCCGTTCCTTCCGTTAACCTTGCCTTGCCTTGCATTCCCTTGCCTTCCTTGCGTTCCGTTACTCTCTGCTTGCCTTCCGTGCATTGCCTAGCCTTGCGTTGTCGTGCCTTAGCCTTACCTCGCCTGACCGTGCCTTGCCTTGCGTTACCCTTACCTTGCCTTGCCCTGCATTGCCTAGCCCTGTGTTGTCGTGCCTTAGCCTTGTTTCCCCTTACCGTGCCGTTCCTTTCGTTACCCTTGCCTTCCCCTGCTTTCCCTTGCATTCCTTGCCTTCCGTTACTCTTTGCTTGCCTTCCGTGCATTGCCTAGCCTTGCGTAGTCGTGCCTTAGCCTTGCCTCGCCTGACCGTGCCTTGCCTTGCGTTACCCTTTCCTTGCCTTGCAGTGCATTGCCTAGCCGTTCGTTGTCGTGCCTTAGCCTTGTTTGCCCTTGCCGTGCCGTTCCTTCCGTTACCCTTGCCTTGCTTTCCCTTGCCTTCCTTGCCTTCCGTTACTCTTTGCTTGCCTTCCGTGCATTGCCTAGCCTTGCGTTGTCGTGTCTTAGCCTTTTTTCACCTTGCCATAGCCTTGCTTGCGTTGCCTTGCTTTGCCTTGCCTTCCTTGCCTTCCGTTACTCTTTGCTTGCCTTCCGTGCATTGCCTAGCCTTGCGCTGTCGTGCATTAGCCTTGGCTTGCCTCACAGTGCCTTGCCTTGCGTTACCTTTTCCTTGGCTGGCCGTGCATTGCCTAGCCGTGCGTTGTGGTGCCTTACCCTTGTTTCACCTTGCCATAGCCTTGCTTGCTTTGCCTTGCCTTCCTTCCATTCCGTTACTCTTTGCTTGCCTTCCGTGCATTGCCTAGCCTTGCGTTGTCGTGCCTTAGCCTTTTTTCACCTTGCAATAGCCTTGCTTGCGTTGCCTTGCTTTGCCTTGCATTCCTTGCCTTCCGTTACTCTTTGCTTGCCTTCCGTGCATTGCCTAGCCTAGCGTTGTCGTGCCTTAGCCTTACCTCGCCTAACCGTGCCTTGCCTTGCGTTACCCTTTCCTTGCCTTGCCGTGCATTGCCTAGCCCTGCGTTGTCGTGCCTTAGCCTTGTTTCCCCTTACCGTGCCGTTCCTTTCGTTACCCTTGCCTTCCCCTGCTTTCCCTTGCATTCCTTGCCTTCCGTTACTCTTTGCTTGCCTTCCGTGCATTGCCTAGCCTTGCGTAGTCGTGCCTTAGCCTTGCCTCGCCTGACCGTGCCTTGCCTTGCGTTACCCTTTACTTGCCTTGCAGTGCATTGCCTGGCCGTTCGTTGTCGTGCCTTAGCCTTGTTTGCCCTTGCCGTGCCGTTCCTTCCGTTACCCTTGCCTTGCTTTCCCTTGCCTTCCTGGCCTTCCGTTACTCTTTGCTTGCCTTCCGTGCATTGCCTAGCCTTGCGTTGTCGTGTCTTAGCCTTTTTTCACCTTGCCATAGCCTTGCTTGCGTTGCCTTGCTTTGCCTTGCCTTCCTTGCCTTCCGTTACTCTTTGCTTGCCTTCCGTGCATTGCCTAGCCTTGCGCTGTCGTGCATTAGCCTTGGCTTGCCTCACAGTGCCTTGCCTTGCGTTACCTTTTCCTTGGCTGGCCGTGCATTGCCTAGCCGTGCGTTGTGGTGCCTTACCCTTGTTTCACCTTGCCATAGCCTTGCTTGCTTTGCCTTGCCTTCCTTCCATTCCGTTACTCTTTGCTTGCCTTCCGTGCATTGCCTAGCCTTGCGTTGTCGTGCCTTAGCCTTTTTTCACCTTGCAATAGCCTTGCTTGCGTTGCCTTGCTTTGCCTTGCATTCCTTGCCTTCCGTTACTCTTTGCTTGCCTTCCGTGCATTGCCTAGCCTAGCGTTGTCGTGCCTTAGCCTTACCTCGCCTAACCGTGCCTTGCCTTGCGTTACCCTTTCCTTGCCTTGCCGTGCATTGCCTAGCCCTGCGTTGTCGTGCCTTAGCCTTGTTTCCCCTTACCGTGCCGTTCCTTCCGTTATCCTTGCTTTCCCCTGCTTTCCCTTGCCTTCCTTGCCTTCCGTTACTCTTTGCTTGCCTTTCGTGCATTGCCTATCCTTGCGTTTCGTGCCTTAGCCTTGCGTCGCCTGACCGTGCCTTGCCTTGCGTTACCCTTTCCTTGCCTTGCCGTGCATTGCCTAGCCGTGCGTTGTCGTGCATCAGCCTTGCCTTGCCTCACCGTGCCTTGTCTTGCATTACCCTTTCCTTGCCTTGCCGTGCATTGCCTAGCCGTGCGTTGCCGTGCCTTAGCCTTGTTTCCCCTTACCGTGCCGTTCCTTCCGTTACCCTTGCCTTGCCTTGCTTTCCCTTGCCTTCCTTGCGTTCCGTTATTCTTTGCTTGCCTTCAGTGCATTGCCTAGCCTTGCGTTGTCGTGCCTTAGCCTTGCCTCGCCTGACCGTGCCTTGCCTTGCATTACCCTTTCCTTGCCTTGCCGTGCATTGCCTAGCCGTGCGTTGTCGTGCATTAGCCTTGTCTTGCCTTACCGTGCCTTGCCTTGCGTTACCCTTTCCTTGCCTGGCCGTGCATTCCTAGCCGTGCGTTGCCGTTCCTTAGCCTTGTTTCCCCTTGCCGTTCCTTGCCTTTTGTTACACTTCCCTTGCCTTGCTTTGCCTTGCCTTCCTTTCCTTCCGTTACTCTTTCCTTGCCTAGCCATGCACTGCCTAGCCTTGCGTTGTCGTGCATTAGCCTTGCCTCCCCAAACCGTGCCTTGCCTTGCGTTACCATTTCCTTGCCTTGCCCTGCATTGCCTAGCCGTGCGTTGCCGTGCCTTAGCCTTGTTTCCCCTTGCCGTGCCGTTCCTTCCGGTAACCTTGCCTTGCCTTGCTTTCCCTTGCATTCCTTGCGTTCCGTTACACTTTGCTTGCCTTCCGTGCATTGCCTAGCCTTGCGTTGTCGTGCCTTAGCCTTGCCTCGCCTGACCGTGCCTTGCCTTGCGTTACCCTTTCCTTGCCTTGCAGTGCATTGCCTAGCAGTGCGTTGTCCTGCCTTAGCCTTGTTTCCCCTTGCCGTGCCGTTCTTTCCGTTACCATTGCCTTGCCTTGCTTTCCCTTGCCTTCCTTGCCTTCCGTTACTCTTTGCTTGCCTTCCGTGCATTGCCTAGCCTTGCCTTGTCGTGTCTTAGCCTTTTTTCACCTTGCCATAGCCTTGCTTGCGTTGCCTTGCTTTGCCTTGCCTTCCTTTCTTTCCGTTACTCTTTGCTTGCCTTCCGTGCATTGCCTAGCCTTGCGTGGTCGTGCCTTAGCCTTTTTTCACCTTGCCATAGCCTTGCTTGCGTTGCCTTGCTTTGCCTTGCATTCCTTGCCTTCCGTTACTCTTTGCTTGCTTTCCGTGCATTGCCTAGCCTTGCGTTGTCGTGCATTAGACTTGCCTCCCCAAACCGTGCCTTGCTTTGCGTTTCCCTTTCCTTGCCTTACCCTGCATTGCCTAGCCCTGTGTTGTCGTGCCTTAGCCTTGTTTCCCCTTGCCGTGCCGTTCCTTCCGTTACCCTTGCCTTCCCTTGCTTTCCCTTGCTTTCCTTGCCTTCCGTTACTCTTCGCTTTCCTTCCGTGCATTGTCTAGCCTTGCGTTGTCGTGCCTTAGCCTTGCCTCGCCTGACCGTGCCTTGCCTTGCGTTACCCTTTCCTTGCCTTGCCGTGCACTGCCTAGCCTTGCCTTGTCGTGCATTAGCCTTGCCTTGCCTGACCGTGCCTTGCCTGGCGTTACCCTTTCCTTGCCTTGCCGTGCATTGCCTAGCCGTGCGTTGTCGTGCCTTAGCCTTGTTTCCCCTTGCCGTGCCGTTCCTTCCGTTAACCTTGCCTTGCTTTCCCTTGCCTTCCTTGGTTTCCGTTACTCTTTGCTTGCCTTCCGTGCATTGCCTAGCCTTGCGCTGTCATGCATTAGCCTTGCCTAGCCTCAGAGTGCCTTGCCTTGCGTTACCTTTTCCTTGGCTGGCCGTGCATTGCCTAGTCGTGCGTTGTGGTGCCTTAGCCTTGTTTCACCTTGCCATAGCCTTGCTTGCTTTGCCTTGCTTTCCCTTGCATTCCTTGCCTTCCGTTACTCTTTGCTTGCCTTCCGTGCATTGCCTAGCCTTGCGTGGTCGTGCCTTAGCCTTTTTTCACCTTGCCATAGCCTTGCTTGCGTTGCCTTGCTTTGCCTTGCATTCCTTGCCTTCCGTTACTCTTTGCTTGCCTTCCGTGCATTGCCTAGCCTTGCGTTGTCGTGCATTAGCCTTGCCTCCCCAAACCGTGCCTTGCCTTGCGTTACCCTTTCATTGCCTTGCCGTGCATTGCCTAGCCTTGCGTTGTCGTGCATCAGCCTTGCCTTGCCTCACCGTGCCTTGCCTTGCGTTACCCTTTCCTTGCCTTGCCGTGCATTGCCTAGCCCTGCGTTGCCGTGCCTTAGCCTTGTTTCCCCTTGCCGTGCCGTTCCTTCCATTACCCTTGCCTTGACTTGCTTTCCCTTGCCTTCCTTGCCTTCCGTTACTCTTTGCTTGCCTTCCGTGCATTGCCTAGCCTTGCGTTGTCGTGCATTAGCCTTGCCTCCAGAAACCGTGCCTTGCCTTGCGTTACCCTTTCCTTGCCTTGCCCTGCATTGCCTAGAACTGTGTTGTCGTGCCTTAGCCTTGTTTCCCATACCGTGCCGTTCCTTCCGTTACCCTTGCCTTCCCCTGCTTTCCTTTGCATTCCTTGCCTTCCGTTACTCTGTGCTTGCCTTCCGTGCATTGCCTAGCCTTGCGTTGTCGTGCCTTAGCCTTGTTTCCCCTTGCCGTGCCGTGCCTGTTGTTACACTTGCCTTGCCGTGCTTTGCCTTGCCTTCCTTTCCTTCCGTTACTCTTTCCTTGCGTAGCCGTGCACTGCCTAGCCTTGCGATGTCGTGCATTAGCTTTGCCTCGCCTGACAGTGCCTTGCCTTGCGTTACCCTTTCCTTGCCTTGCCGTGCATTGCCTAGCCCTGCGTTGCCTTGCCTTAGCCTTGTTTCCCCTTGCCGAGCCGTTGCTTCCGTTACCCTTCCCTTGCCTTGGTTTCCCTTGCCTTCCTTGCCTTCCGTTACTCTTTGCTTGCCTTCCGTGCATTGCCTAGCCGTGCGTTGTCGTGCATTAGCCTTGTCTTGCCTTACCGTGCCTTGCCTTGCGTTACCCTTTCCTTGCCTGGCCGTGCATTGCCTAGCCGTGCGTTGCCGTTCCTTAGCCTTGTTTCCCCTTGCCGTGCGTTGCCTTTTGTTACACTTGCCTTGCCTTGCTTTGCCTTGCCTTCCTTTCCTTCCGTTACTCTTTCCTTGCCTAGCCGTGCACTGCCTATCCTTGCGTTGCCGTGCATTAGCCTTGCCTCCCCAAACCGTGCCTTGCCTTGCGTTACCATTTCCTTGCCTTGCCCTGCATTGCCTAGCCGTGCGTTACCGTGCCTTAGCCTTGTTTCACCTTGCCGTGCCGTTCCTTCCGTTAACCTTGCCTTGCCTTGCATTCCCTTGCCTTCCTTGCGTTCCGTTACTCTTTGCTTGCCTTCCGTGCATTGCCTAGCCTTGCGTTGTCGTGCCTTAGCCTTGCCTCGCCTGACCGTGCCTTGCCTTGCGTTACCCTTACCTTGCCTTGCCCTGCATTGCCTACCCCTGTGTTGTAGTGCCTTAGCCTTGTTTCCCCTTACCGTGCCGTTCCTTTCGTTACCCTTGCCTTCCCCTGCTTTCCCTTGCATTCCTTGCCTTCCGTTACTCTTTGCTTGCCTTCCGTGCATTGCCTAGCCTTGCGTAGTCGTGCCTTAGCCTTGCCTCGCCTGACCGTGCCTTGCCTTGCGTTACCCTTTCCTTGCCTTGCAGTGCATTGCCTAGCCGGTCGTTGTCGTGCCTTAGCCTTGTTTGCCCTTGCCGTGCCGTTCCTTCCGTTACCCTTGCCTTGCTTTCCCTTGCCTTCCTTGCCTTCCGTTACTCTTTGCTTGCCTTCCGTGCATTGCCTAGCCTTGCGTTGTCGTGTCTTAGCCTTTTTTCACCTTGCCATAGCCTTGCTTGCGTTGCCTTGCTTTGCCTTGCCTTCCTTGCCTTCCGTTACTCTTTGCTTGCCTTCCGTGCATTCCCTAGCCTTGCGTTGTCGTGCCTTAGACTTGCCTCGCCTGACAGTGCCTGGCCTTGCGTTACCCTTTCCTTGCCTTGCCGTGCACTGCCAAGCCTTGCCTTGTCGTGCATTAGCCTTGCCTTGCCTAACAGTGCCTTGCCTGGCGTTACCCTTTCCTTGCCTTGCCCTGCATTTCCTAGCCCTGCGTTGTCGTTCCTTAGACTTGTTTCCCCTTGAAGTGCCGTTCCTTCCCTTACCCTTACCTTGCCTTGCTTTCCCTTGCTTTCCTTGCCTTCCGTTACTCTTTGCTTGCCTTCCGTGCATTGCCTAGCCTTGCGCTGTCGTGCATTAGACTTGCCTTGCCTCACAGTGCCTTGCCTTGCGTTACCTTTTCCTTGGCTGGCCGTGCATTGCCTAGCCGTGCGTTGTGGTGCCTTAGCCTTGTTTCACCTTGCCATAGCCTTGCTTGCTTTGCCTTGCCTTCCTTGCCTTCCGTTACTCTTTGCTTGCCTTCCGTGCATTGCCTAGCCTAGCGTTGTCGTGCCTTAGCCTTGCCTCGCCTAACCGTGCCTTGCCTTGCGTTACCCTTTCCTTGCCTTGCCGTGCATTGCCAAGCCGTGCGTTGTCGTGCATTAGCCTCGCCTTGCCTTACCGTGCCTTGCCTTGCGTTACCCTTTCCTTGCCTGGCCGTGCATTGCTTAGCCTTGCGTTGCCGTACCTTAGCCTTGTTTCCCCTTGCCGTGCCGTGATTTTTGTTACACTTGCCTTGCCTTGCTTTGCCTTGCCTTCCTTTCCTTCCGTTACTCTTTCCTTGCCTAGCCGTGCACTGCGTAGCCTTGCGTTGTCGTGCATTACCCTTGCCTCGCCTGACCGTGCCTTGCCTTGCGTTACCCTTTCCTTGCCTTGCCGTGCATTGCCTAGCCCTGCGTTGTCGTGCCTTAGCCTTGTATCCCCTTGCCGTGCCGTTCCTTCTCTTACCCTTAAGTTGCCTTGCTTTCCCTTGCTTTCCTTGCCTTCCGTTACTCTTTGCTTGCCTTTCGTGCATTGCCTAGCCTTGCGTTGTCGTGCCTTAGCCTTGCGTCGCCTGACCGTGCCTTGCCTTGCGTTACCCTTTCCTTGCCTTGCCGTGCATTGCCTAGCCGTGCGTTGTCGTGCATCAGCCTTGCCTTGCCAACCGTGCCTTGCCTTGCGTTACCCTTTCCTTGCCCATGCCTTGCATTGCCTAGCCGTGCGTTGCCGTGCCTTAGCCTTGTTTCCCCTTGCCGTGCCGTTCCTTCCGTTACCCTTGCCTTGCCTTGCTTTCCCTTGCCTTCCTTGCGTTCCGTTATTCTTTGCTTGCCTTCCGTGCATTGCCTAGCCTTGCGTTGTCGTGCCTTAGCCTTGCCTCGCCTGACCGTGCCTTGCCTTGCGTTACCCTTTCCTTGCCTTGCCCTGCATTGCCTAGCCGTTCGTTGTCGTGCCTTAGCCTTGTTTGCCCTTGCCGTGCCGTTCCTTCCGTTACCCTTGCCTTGCTTTCCCTTGCCTTCCTTGCCTTCCGTTACTCTTTGCTTGCCTTCCGTGCATTGCCTAGCCTTGCGTTGTCGTGTCTTAGCCTTTTTTCACCTTGCCATAGCCTTGCTTGCCTTGCCTTGCTTTGCCTTGCCTTCCTTGCCTTCCGTTACTCTTTGCTTGCCTTCCGTGCATTGCCTAGCCTTGCGCTGTCGTGCATTAGCCTTGCCTAGTGCCTTGCCTTGCGTTACCTTTTCCTTGGCTGGCCGTGCATTGCCTAGCGTGCGTTGTGGTGCCTTACCTTTTTCACCTTGCCATAGCCTTGCTTGCTTTTGCCTTGCCTTCCTTGCCTTCCGTTACTCTTTGCTTGCCTTCCGTGCATTGCCTAGCCTTGCGTTGTCGTGCCTTAGCCTTTTTTCACCTTGCCATAGCCTTGCTTGCGTTGCCTTGCTTTGCCTTGCATTCCTTGCCTTCCGTTACTCTTTGCTTGCCTTCCGTGCATTGCCTAGCCTTGCGTTGTCGTGCCTTAGCCTTTTTGCCTCCTTGCCTAGCCTTGTGCCTTGCCTTGCGTTGCATTCCTTGCCTTCCGTTACTCTTTGCTTGCCCCGTGCATTGCCTAGCCTTGCGTTGTCGTGCCTTAGCCTTGTTTCCCCTTGCCGTACCGTTCCTTTCGTTCCCTTGCCTTCCCCTGCTTTCCCTTGCATTCCTTGCCTTCCGTTACTCTTTGCTTGCCTTCCGTGCATTGCCTAGCCTTGCGTTGTCGTGCCTTAGCCTTGTTTCCCCTTGCCGTGCCGTTCCTTCCGTTACCCTTGCCTTGCCTTGCTTTCCCTTGCCTTCCTTGCGTTCCGTTATTCTTTGCTTGCCTTCCGTGCATTGCCTAGCCTTGCGTTGTCGTGCCTTAGCCTTGCCTCGCCTGACCGTGCCTTGCCTTGCGTTACCCTTTCCTTGCCTTGCCGTGCATTGCCTAGCCGTGCGTTGTCGTGCCTTAGCCTTGTTTGCCCTTGCCGTGCCGTTCCTTCCGTTACCCTTGCCTTGCTTTCCCTTGCCTTCCTTGCCTTCCGTTACTCTTTGCTTGCCTTCCGTGCATTGCCTAGCCTTGCGTTGTCGTGTCTTAGCCTTTTTTCACCTTGCCATAGCCTTGCTTGCGTTGCCTTGCTTTGCCTTGCCTTCCTTGCCTTCCGTTACTCTTTGCTTGCCTTCCGTGCATTGCCTAGCCTTGCGTTGTCGTGCCTTAGCCTTTTTTCACCTTGCCATAGCCTTGCTTGCGTTGCCTTCCTTCCCCTGCATTGCATTCCTTGCCTTCCGTTACTCTTTGCTTGCCTTCCGTGCATTGCCTAGCCTTGCGTGGTCGTGCCTTAGCCTTTTTTCACCTTGCCATAGCCTTGCTTGCGTTGCCTTGCTTTGCCTTGCATTCCTTGCCTTCCGTTACTCTTTGCTTGCCTTCCGTGCATTGCCTAGCCTTGCGTTGTCGTGCATTAGCCTTGCCTCCCCAAACCGTGCCTTGCCTTGCGTTACCCTTTCCTTGCCTTGCCCTGCATTGCCTAACCCTGTTTTGTCGTGCCTTAGCCTTGTTTCCCCTTGCCGTGCCGTTCCGTTCGTTACCCTTGCCTTCCCCTGCTTTCCCTTGCATTCCTTGCCTTCCGTTACTCTTTGCTTGCCTTCCGTGCATTGCCTAGCCTTGCGTAGTCGTGCCTTAGCCTTGCCTCGCCTGACCGTGCCTTGCCTTGTTACCCTTTCCTTGCTTGCCGTGAATTGCCTAGCCGTGCGTTGTCGTGCATTAGCCTCGCCTTGCCTTACCGTGCCTTGCCTTGCGTTACCCTTTCCTTGCCTGGCCGTGCATTGCCTAGCCTTGCGTTGCCGTGCCTTAGCCTTGTTTCCCCTTGCCGTGCCGTGCCTTTTGTTACACTTGCCTTGCCTTGTTTGCCTTGCCTTCCTTTCCTTCCGTTACTCTTTCCTTGCCTAGCCGTGCACTGCCTAGCCTTGCGTTGTCGTGCATTAGCCTTGCCTCGCCTGACCGTGCCTTGCCTTGCGTTACCCTTTCCTTGCCTTGCCGTGCATTGCCTAGCCCTGCGTTGTCGTGCCTTAGCCTTGTTTCCCCTTACCGTGCCGTTCCTTCCGTTACCCTTGCCTTCCCCTGCTTTCCCTTGCCTTCCTTGCCTTCCGTTACTCTTTGCTTGCCTTCCGTGCATTGCCTAGCCTTGCGTTGTCGTGCCTTAGCCTTGCCTCGCCTGACCGTGCCTTGCCTTGCGTTACCCTTTCCTTGCCTTGCCGTGCATTGCCTAGCCGTGCGTTGTCGTGCATTAGCCTTGCCTTGCCTCACCGTGCCTTGCCTTGCGTTACCCTTTCCTTGCATTGCCGTGCATTGCCTAGCCTGCGTTACCGTGCCTTAGCCTTGTTTCCCCTTGCCGTGCCGTTCCTTCCGTTACCCTTGCCTTGCCTTGCTTTCCCTTGCCTTCCTTGCCTTCCGTTACTCTTTGCTTGCCTTCCGTGCATTGCCTAGCAGTGCGTTGTCGTGCCTTAGCCTTGTTTCCCCTTGCCATGCCTTCTTGCCTTGCCTTGCGCCTTGCCTTCCTTGCCTTGTACTCTTTGCTTGCCTTCCGTGCATTGCCTAGCCTTGCGTTGTCGTGCCTTAGCCTTTTTTCACCTTGCCATAGCCTTGCTTGCGTTGCCTTGCTTTGCCTTGCATTCCTTGCCTTCCGTTACTCTTTGCTTGCCTTCCGTGCATTGCCTAGCCTTGCGTTGTCGTGCCTTAGACTTGCCTCGCCTGACCGTGCCTTGCCTTGCGTTACCCTTTCCTTGCCTTGCCCTGCATTGCCTAGCCCTGTGTTGTCGTGCCTTAGCCTTGTTTCCCCTTGCCGTGCCGTTCTTTCCGTTACCCTTGCCTTGCTTTCCCTTGCCTTCCTTGCCTTCCGTTACTCTTTGCTTGCCTTCCGTGCATTGCCTAGCCTTGCGTTGTCGTGTCTTAGCCTTTTTTCACCTTGCCATAGCCTTGCTTGCGTTGCCTTGCTTTGCCTTGCCTTCCTTGCCTTCCGTTACTCTTTGCTTGCCTTCCGTGCATTGCCTAGCCTTGCGTGGTCGTGCCTTAGCCTTTTTTCACCTTGCCATAGCCTTGCTTGCGTTGCCTTGCTTTGCCTTGCATTCCTTGCCTTCCGTTACTCTTTGCTTGCCTTCCGTGCATTGCCTAGCCCTTGCGTGGTCGTGCCTTAGCCTTTTTTCACCTTGCCATAGCCTTGCTTGCGTTGCCTTGCTTTGCCTTGCATTCCTTGCCTTCCGTTACTCTTTGCTTGCCTTCCGTGCATTGCCTAGCCTTGCGTTGACGTGCCTTACCCTTGCCTCGCCTGACCGTGCCTTGCCTTGCGTTAGCCTTACCTTGCCTTGCCCTGCATTGCCTAGCCCTGTGTTGTCGTGCCTTAGCCTTGTTTCCCCTTACCGTGCCGTTCCTTTCGTTACCCTTGCCTTCCCCTGCTTTACTTGCATTCCTTGCCTTCCGTTACTCCTTGCATTCCGTGCATTGCCTAGCCTTGCGTGTCGTGCCTTAGCCTTGCCTCGCCTGAGCGTGCCTTGCCTTGCGTTACCCTTTCCTTGCCTTGCCGTGCATTGCCTAGCCGTGCGTTGTCGTGCCTTAGCCTTGTTTGCCCTTGCCGTGCCGTTCCTTCCGTTACCCTTGCCTTGCTTTCCCTTGCCTTCCTTGCCTTCCGTTACTCTTTGCTTAGCCTTCCGTGCATTGCCTAGCCTTGCGTTGTCGTGTCTTAGCCTTTTTTCACCTTGCCATAGCCTTGCTTGCGTTGCCTTGCTTTGCCTTGCCTTCCTTGCCTTCCGTTACTCTTTGCTTCCCTTCCGTGCATTGCCTAGCCTTGCGTGGTCTTCCCTTAGCCTTTTTTAACCTTGCCATAGCCTTGCTTGCGTTGCCTTGCTTTGCCTTGCATTCCTTGCCTTCCGTTACTCTTTGCTTGCCTTCCGTGCATTGGCTAGCCTTGCGTTGTCGTGCATTAGCCTTGCCTCCCCAAACCGTGCCTTGCCTTGCGTTACCCTTTCCTTGCCTTGCCCTGCATTGCCTAGCCCTGTGTTGTCGTGCCTTAGCCTTGTTTCCCCTTGCCGTGCCGTTCCTTTCGTTACCCTTGCCTTCCCCTGGTTTCCCTTGCATTCCTTGCCTTCCGTTACTCTTTCCTTCCCTTCCGTGCATTGCCTAGCCTTGCGTAGTCCTGACTTAGCCTTGCCTCGCCTGACCGTGCCTTGCCTTGCGTTCCCCTTTCCTTGCGTTGCCGTGAATTGCCTAGCCGTGCGTTGTCGTGCATTAGCCTCGCCTTGCCTTACCGTGCCTTGCCTTGCGTTACCCTTTCCTTGCCTGGCCGTTCATTGCTTCGCCTTGCCTTGCCGTGCCTTAGCCTTGTTTCCCCTTGCCGTGCCGTGCCTTTTGTTACACTTGCCTTGCCTTGTTTGCCTTGCCTTTATTTCCTTCCGTTACTCTTTCCTTGCCTAGCCGTGCACTGCGTAGCCTTGCGTTGTCGTGCATTACCCTTGCCTCGCCTGACCGTGCCTTGCCTTGCGTTACCCTTTCCTTGCCTTACCGTGCATTGCCTAGCCCTGCGTTGTCGTGCCTTAGCCTTGTTTCCCCTTACCCTGCCGTTCCTTCCGTTACCCTTGCCTTCCCCTGGTTTCCCTTGCCTTCCTTGCCTTCCGTTACTCTTTGCTTGCCTTCCGTGCATTGCCTAGCCTTGCGTTGTCGTGCCTTAGACTTGCCTCGCCTGACCGTGCCTTGCCTGGCGTTACCCTTTCCTTGCCTTGCCGTGCATTGCCTAGCCGTGCGTTGTCGTGCATCAGCCTTGCCTTGCCTAACCGTGCCTTGCCTTGCGTTACCCTTTCCTTGCATTGCCGTGCATTGCCTAGCCCTGCGTTGCCGTGCCTTAGCCTTGTTTCCCCTTGCCGTGCCGTTCCTTCCGTTACCCTTGCCTTGCCTTGCTTTCCCTTGCCTTCCTTGCCTTCCGTTACTCTTTGCTTGTCTTCCGTGCATTGCCTAGCCTTGCGTTGTCGTGCCTTAGCCTTGCCTCCCCTGACCGTGCCTTGCCTTGCGTTACCCTTACCTTGCCTTGCCCTGCATTGCCTAGCCTTGCGTTGTCGTGTCTTAGCCTTTTTTCACCTTGCCATGGCCTTGCTTGCGTTGCCTTGCTTTGCCTTGCCTTCCTTGCCTTCCGTTACTCTTTGCTTCCCTTCCGTGCATTGCCTAGCCTTGCGTGGTCGTGCCTTAGCCTTTTTTCACCTTGCCATAGCCTTGCTTGCGTTGCCTTGCTTTGCATTGCATTCCTTGCCTTCCGTTACTCTTTGCTTGCCTTCCGTGCATTGCCTAGCCTTGCGTGGTCGTGCCTTAGCCTTTTTTCACCTTGCCATAGCCTTGCTTGCGTTGCCTTTCTTTGCCTTGCATTCCTTGCCTTCCGTTACTCTTTGCTTGCCTTCCGTGCATTGCCTAGCCTTGCGTTGTCGTGCATTAGCCTTGCCTCCCCAAACCGTGCCTTGCCTTGCGTTACCCTTTCCTTGCCTTGCCCTGCATTGCCTAGCCCTGTGTTGTCGTGCCTTAGCCTTGTTTCCCCTTGCCGTGCCGTTCCTTTCGTTACCCTTGCCTTCCCCTGCTTTCCCTTGCATTCCTTGCCTTCCGTTACTCTTTGCTTGCCTTCCGTGCATTGCCTAGCCTTGCGTATTCGTGCCTTAGCCTTGCCTCGCCTGACCGTGCCTTGCCTTGCCTTACCCTTTCCTTGCCTTGCCGTGAATTGCCTAGCCGTGCGTTGTCGTGCATTAGCCTCGCCTTGCCTTACCGTGCCTTGCCTTGCGTTACCCTTTCCTTTCCTGGCCGTTCATTGCTTAGTCTTGCGTTGCCGTGCCTTAGCCTTCTTTCCCCTTGCCGTGCCGTGCCTTTTGTTACACTTGCCTTACCTTGTTTGCCTTGCCTTTATTTCCTTCCGTTACTCTTTCCTTGCCTAGCCGTGCACTGCGTAGCCTTGCGTTGTCGTGCATTACCCTTGCCTCGCCTGACCGTGCCTTGCCTTGCGTTACCCTTTCCTTGCCTTGCCGTGCATTGCCTAGCCCTGAGTTGTCGTGCCTTAGCCTTGTTTCCCCTTACCCTGCCGTTCCTTCCGTTACCCTTGCCTTCCCCTGCTTTCCCTTGCCTTCCTTGCCTTCCGTTACTCTTTGCTTGCCTTCCGTGCATTGCCTAGCCTTGCATTGTCGTGCCTTAGACTTGCCTCGCCTGACCGTGCCTTGCCTTGCGTTACCCTTTCCTTGCCTTGCCGTGCATTGCCTAGCCGTGCGTTGTCGTGCATCAGCCTTGCCTTGCCTCACCGTGCCTTGCCTTGCCTTACCCTTTCCTTGCATTGCCGTGCATTGCCTAGCCCTGCGTTGCCGTGCCTTAGACTTGTTTCCCCTTGCCGTGCCGTTCCTTCCGTTACCCTTGCCTTGCCTTGCTTTCCCTTGCCTTACTTGCCTTCCGTTACTCTTTGCTTGCCTTCCGTGCATTGCCTAGCCTTGCGTTGTCGTGCATTAGCCTTGCCTCCCGAAACCGTGCCTTGCCTTGCGTTACCCTTTCCTTGCCTTGCCCTGCATTGCCTAGAACTGTGTTGTCGTGCCTTAGCCTTGTTTCCCCTTACCGTGCCGTTCCTTTCGTTACCCTTGCCTTCCCCTGCTTTCCTTTGCATTCCTTGCCTTCCGTTACTCTTTGCTTGCCTTCCGTACATTGCCTAGCCTTGCGTTGTCGTGCCTTAGCCTTGTTTCCCCTTGCCGTGCCGTGCCTGTTGTTACACTTGCCTTGCCGTGCTTTGCCTTGCCTTCCTTTCCTTCCGTTACTCTTTCCTTGCGTAGCCGTGCACTGCCTAGCCTTGCGATGTCGTGCATTAGCTTTGCCTCGCCTGACAGTGCCTTGCCTTGCGTTACCCTTTCCTTGCCTTGCCGTGCATTGCCTAGCCCTGCGTTGCCGTGCCTTAGCCTTGTTTCCCCTTGCCGAGCCGTTCCTTCCGTTACTCTTGCCTTGCCTTGGTTTCCCTTGCCTTCCTTGCCTTCCGTTACTCTTTGCTTGCCTTCCGTGCATTGCCTAGCCTTGCGTAGTCGTGCCTTAGCCTTGCCTCGCCTGACCGTGCCTTGCCTTGCGTTACCCTTTCCTTGCTTGCCGTGAATTGCCTAGCCGTGCGTTGTCGTGCATTAGCCTCGCCTTGCCTTACCGTGCCTTGCCTTGCGTTACCCTTTCCTTGCCTGGCCGTTCATTGCTTAGCATTGCGTTGCCGTGCCTTAGCCTTGTTTCCGCTTGGCGTGCCGTGCCTTTTGTTACACTTGCCTTGCCTTGTGTGCCTTGCCTTTATTTCCTTCCGTTACTCTTTCCTTGCCTAGCCGTGCACTGCGTAGCCTTGCGTTGTCGTGCATTACCCTTGCCTCGCCTGACCGTGCCTTGCCTTGCGTTACCCTTTCCTTGCCTTGCCGTGCATTGCCTAGCCCTGCGTTGTCGTGCCTTAGCCTTGTTTCCCCTTACCCTGCCGTTCCTTCCGTTACCCTTGCCTTCCCCTGCTTTCCCTTGCCTTCCTTGCCTTCCGTTACTCTTTGCTTGCCTTCCGTGCATTGCCTAGCCTTGCGTTGTCGTGCCTTAGACTTGCCTCGCCTGACCGTGCCTTGCCTTGCGTTACCCTTTCCTTGCCTTGCCGTGCATTGCCTAGCCGTGCGTTGTCGTGCATCAGCCTTGCCTTGCCTCACCGTGCCTTGCCTTGCGTTACACTTTCCTTGCATTGCCGTGCATTGCATAGCCCTGCGTTGCCCTGCCTTAGCCTTGTTTCCCCTTGCCGTGCCGTTCCTTCCGTTACCCTTGCCTTGCCTTGCTTTCCCTTGCCTTCCTTGCCTTCCGTTACTCTTTGCTTGTCTTCCGTGCATTGCCTAGCCTTGCGTTGTCGTGCCTTAGCCTTGCCTCGCCTGACCGTGCCTTGCCTTGCGTTACCCTTACCTTGCCTTGCCCTGCATTGCCTAGCCGTTCGTGGTCGTGCCTTAGCCTTGTTTGCCCTTGCCGTGCCGTTCCTTCCGTTACCCTTGCCTTGCTTTCCCTTGCCTTCCTTGCCTTCCGTTACTCTTTGCTTGCCTTCCGTGCATTGCCATAGCCTTGCTTGCGTTGCCTTGCTTTGCCTTGCATTCCTTGCCTTCCGTTACTCTTTGCTTGCCTTCCGTGCATTGCCTAGCCTTGCGTGGTCGTGCCTTAGCCTTTTTTCACCTTGCCATAGCCTTGCTTGCGTTGCCTTGCTTTGCATTGCATTCCTTGCCTTCCGTTACTCTTTGCTTGCCTTCCGTGCATTGCCTAGCCTTGCGTGGTCGTGCCTTAGCCTTTTTTCACCTTGCCATAGCCTTGCTTGCGTTGCCTTGCTTTGCCTTGCATTCCTTGCCTTCCGTTACTCTTTGCTTGCCTTCCGGGCATTGCCTAGCCTTGCGTTGTCGTGTATTAGCCTTGCCTCCCCAAACCGTGCCTTGCCTTGTGTTACCCTTTCCTTGCCTTGCCCTGCATTGCCTAGCCTTGTTTTGTCGTGATTTAGCCTTGTTTCCCCTTGCCGTGCCGTTCCTTTCGTTACCCTTGCCTTCCCCTGCTTTCCCTTGCATTCCTTGCCTTCCGTTACTCTTTGCTTGCCTTCCGTGCATTGCCTAGCCTTGCGTAGTCGTGCCTTAGCCTTGCCTCGCCTGACCGTGCCTTGCCTTGCGTTACCCTTTCCTTGCTTGCCGTGAATTGCCTAGCCGTGCGTTGTCGTGCATTAGCCTCGCCTTGCCTTACCGTGCCTTGCCTTGCGTTACCCTTTCCTTGCCTGGCCGTTCATTGCTTAGCATTGCGTTGCCGTGCCTTAGCCTTGTTTCCGCTTGCCGTGCCGTGCCTTTTGTTACACTTGCCTTGCCTTGTGTGCCTTGCCTTTATTTCCTTCCGTTACTCTTTCCTTGCCTAGCCGTGCACTGCGTAGCCTTG
This sequence comes from Macrotis lagotis, assembly GCF_037893015.1. Taxonomy (NCBI): domain Eukaryota; kingdom Metazoa; phylum Chordata; class Mammalia; order Peramelemorphia; family Peramelidae; genus Macrotis; species Macrotis lagotis. Next base: position 110,524 of record NW_027422319.1, read on the forward strand.
CGTTGTCGTGCATTACCCTTGCCTCGCCTGACCGTGCCTTGCCTTGCGTTACCCTTTCCTTGCCTTGCCGTGCATTGCCTAGCCCTGCGTTGTCGTGCCTTAGCCTTGTTTCCCCTTACCCTGCCGTTCCTTCCGTTACCCTTGCCTTCCCCTGCTTTCCCTTGCCTTCCTTGCCTTCCGTTACTCTTTGCTTGCCTTCCGTGCATTGCCTAGCCTTGCGTTGTCGTGCCTTAGACTTGCCTCGCCTGACCGTGCCTTGCCTTGCGTTACCCTTTCCTTGCCTTGCCGTGCATTGCCTAGCCGTGCGTTGTCGTGCATCAGCCTTGCCTTGCCTCACCGTGCCTTGCCTTGCGTTACACTTTCCTTGCATTGCCGTGCATTGCATAGCCCTGCGTTGCCCTGCCTTAGCCTTGTTTCCCCTTGCCGTGCCGTTCCTTCCGTTACCCTTGCCTTGCCTTGCTTTCCCTTGCCTTCCTTGCCTTCCGTTACTCTTGGCTTGCCTTCCGTGCATTGCCTAGCCTTGCGTTGTCGTGCCTTAGCCTTGCCTCGCCTGACCGTGCCTTGCCTTGCGTTACCCTTACCTTGCCTTACCCTGCATTGCCTAGCCGTTCGTGGTCGTGCCTTAGCCTTGTTTGCCCTTGCCGTGCCGTTCCTTCCGTTACCCTTGCCTTGCTTTCCCTTGCCTTCCTTGCCTTCCGTTACTCTTTGCTTGCCTTCCGTGCATTGCCTAGCCTTGCGTTGTCGTGTCTTAGCCTTTTTTCACCTTGCCATAGCCTTGCTTGCGTTGCCTTGCTTTGCCTTTCCTTCCTTGCCTTCCGTTACTCTTTGCTTCCCTTCCGTGCATTGCCTAGACTTGCGTGGTCGTGCCTTAGCCTTTTTTCACCTTGCCATAGCCTTGCTTGCGTTGCCTTGCTTTGCATTGCATTCCTTGCCTTCCGTTACTCTTTGCTTGCCTTCCGTGCATTGCCTAGCCTTGCGTTGTCGTGCATTAGCCTTGCCTCCCCAAACCGTGCCTTGCCTTGCGTTACCCTTTCCTTGCCTTACCCTGCATTGCCTAGCCCTGTGTTGTCGTGCCTTAGCCTTGTTTCCCCTTGCCGTGCCGTTCCTTTCGTTACCCTTGCCTTCCCCTGCTTTCCCTTGCATTCCTTGCCTTCCGTGACTCTTTGCTTGCCTTCCGTGCATTGCCTAGCCTTGCGTATTCGTGCCTTAGCCTTGCCTCGCCTGACCGTGCCTTGCCTTGCCTTACCCTTTCCTTGCCTTGCCGTGAATTGCCTAGCCGTGCGTTGTCGTGCATTAGCCTCGCCTTGCCTTACCGTGCCTTGCCTTGCGTTACCCTTTCCTTGCCTGGCCGTTCATTGCTTAGCCTTGCGTTGCCGTGCCTTAGCCTTCTTTCCCCTTGCCGTGCCGTGCCTTTTGTTACACTTGCCTTGCCTTTTTTGCCTTGCCTTTATTTCCTTCCGTTACTCTTTCCTTGCCTAGCCGTGCACTGCGTAGCCTTGCGTTGTCGTGCATTACCCTTGCCTCGCCTGACCGTGCCTTGCCATGCGTTACCCTTTCCTTGCCTTGCCGTGCATTGCCTAGCCCTGCGTTGTCGTGCCTTAGCCTTGTTTCCCCTTACCCTGCCGTTCCTTCCGTTACCCTTGCCTTCCCCTGCTTTCCCTTGCCTTCCTTGCCTTCCGTTACTCTTTCCTTGCCTTGCCTTGCATTGCCTAGCAGTGCGTTGTCGGCCTTAGCCTTGTTTCCCCTTGCCATAGCCTCGCTTGCGTTGCCTTGCTTTGCCTTGCCTTCCTTGCTTTCCGTTACTCTTTGCTTGCCTTCCGTGCATTGCCTAGCCTTGCGTGGTCGTGCCTTAGCCTTTTTTCACCTTGCCATAGCCTTGCTTGCCTTGCCTTGCTTTGCCTTGCATTCCTTGCCTTCTGTTACTCTTTGCTTGCTTTCCGTGCATTGCCTAGCCTTGCGTTGTCGTGCATTAGACTTGCCTCCCCAAACCGTGCCTTGCCTTGTGTTACCCTTTCCTTACCTTACCCTGCATTGCCTAGCCCTGTGTTGTCGTGCCTTAGCCTTGTTTCCCCTTGCCGTGCCGTTCCTTCCGTTACCCTTGCCTTGCTTTCCCTTGCCTTCCTTGCCTTCCGTTACTCTTTGCTTGCCTTCCGTGCATTGCCTAGCCTTGCGTTGTCGTGTCTTAGCCTTTTTTCACCTTGCCATAGCCTTGCTTTCGTTGCCTTGCTTTGCCTTGCCTTCCTTGCCTTCCGTTACTCTTTGCTTCCCTTCCGTGCATTGCCTAGCCTTGCGTGGTCGTGCCTTAGCCTTTTTTCACCTTGCCATAGCCTTGCTTGCGTTGCCTTGCTTTGCATTGCATTCCTTGCCTTCCGTTACTCTTTGCTTGCCTTCCGTGCATTGCCTAGCCTTGCGTTGTCGTGCCTTACCCTTGCCTCGCCTGACCGTGCCTTGCCTTGCGTTACCCTTACCTTGCCTTGCCCTGCATTGCCTAGCCCTGTGTTGTCGTGCCTTAGCCTTGTTTCCCCTTACCGTGCCGTTCCTTTCGTTACCCTTGCCTTCCCCTGCTTTCCCTTGCATTCCTTGCCTTCCGTTACTCTTTGCTTGCCTTCCGTGCATTGCCTAGCCTTGCGTAGTCGTGCCTTAGCCTTGCCTCGCCTGAGCGTGCCTTGCCTTGCGTTACCCTTTCCTTGCCTTGCAGTGCATTTCCTAGCCGTTCGTTGTCGTGCCTTAGCCTTGTTTGCCCTTGCCGTGCCGTTCCTTCCGTTACCCTTGCCTTGCTTTCCCTTGCCTTCCTTGCCTTCCGTTACTCTTTGCTAGCCTTCCGTGCATTGCCTAGCCTTGCGTTGTCGTGTCTTAGCCTTTTTTCACCTTGCCATAGCCTTGCTTGCGTTGCCTTGCTTTGCCTTCCCTTCCTTGCCTTCCGTTAGTCTTTGCTTCCCTTCCGTGCATTGCCTAGCCTTCCGTGGTCGTGCCTTAGCCTTTTTTCACCTTGCCATAGCCTTGCTTGCGTTGCCTTGCTTTGCATTGCATTCCTTGCCTTCCGTTACTCTTTGCTTGCCTTCCGTGCATTGCCTAGCCTTGCGTAGTCGTGCCTTAGCCTTGCCTCGCCTCACCGTGCCTTGCCTTGCGTTACCCTTTCCTTGCGTTGCCGTGAATTGCCTAGCCGTGCGTTGTCGTGCATTAGCCTCGCCTTGCCTTACCGTGCCTTGCCTTGCGTTACCCTTTCCTTGCCTGGCCGTTCATTGCTTAGCCTTGCGTTGCCGTGCCTTAGCCTTGTTTCCCCTTGCCGTGCCGTGCCTTTTGTTACACTTGCCTTGCCTTGTTTGCCTTGCCTTTATTTCCTTCCGTTACTCTTTCCTTGCCTAGCCGTGCACTGCGTAGCCTTGCGTTGTCGTGCATTACCCTTGCCTCGCCTGACCGTGCCTTGCCTTGCGTTACCCTTTCCTTGCCTTGCCGTGCATTGCCTAGCCCTGCGTTGTCGTGCCTTAGCCTTGTTTCCCCTTGCCGTGCCGTTCCTTCCGTTACCCTTGCCTTGACTTGCTTTCCCTTGCCTTATTGCCTTCCGTTACTCTTTGCTTGCCTTCCGTGCATTGCCTAGCCTTGCGTTGTCGTGCATTAGCCTTGCCTCCCGAAACCGTGCCTTGCCTTGCGTTACCCTTTCCGTGCCTTGCCCTGCATTGCCTAGAACTGTGTTGTCGTGCCTTAGCCTTGTTTCCCCTTGCCGTGCAGTGCCTGTTGTTACACTTGCCTTGCCGTGCTTTGCCTTGCCTTCCTTTCCTTCCGTTACTCTTTCCTTGCGTAGCCGTGCACTGCCTAGCCTTGCGATGTCGTGCATTAGCTTTGCCTCGCCTGACAGTGCCTTGCCTTGCGTTACCCTTTCCTTGCCTTGCCGTGCATTGCCTAGCCCTGCGTTGCCGTGCCTTAGCCTTGTCTAGCCTTACCGTGCCTCGCCTTGCGTTACCCTTTCCTTGCCTGGCCGTGCATTGCCTAGCCGTGCGTTGCCGTTCCTTAGCCTTGTTTCCCCTTGCCGTGCCTTTCCTTTTGTTACACTTGCCTTGCCTTGCTTTGCCTTGCCTTCCTTTCCTTCCGTTACTCTTTACTTGCCTAGCCGTGCACTGCCTAGCCTTGCGATGTCGTGCATTAGCTTTGCCTCGCCTGACAGTGCCTTGCCTTGCGTTACCCTTTCCTTGCCTTGCCGTGCATTGCCTACCCCTGCGTTGCCGTGCCTTAGCCTTGTTTCCCCTTGCCGAGCCGTTCCTTCCGTTACCCTTGCCTTGCCTTGGTTTCCCTTGCCTTCCTTGCCTTCCGTTACTCTTTGCTTGCCTTCCGTGCATTGCCTAGCCTTGCGTTGTCGTGCATTAGCCTTGCCTCTGCTGACCGTGCCTTGCCTTTCGTTACCCTTTCCTTGCCTGGCCGTGCATTGCCTAGCCGTGCGTTGCCGTTCCTTAGCCTTGTTTCCCCTTGCCGTGCCTTGCCTTTCGTTACACTTGCCTTGCCTTGCTTTGCCTTGCCTTCCTTTCCTTCCGTTACTCTTTCCTTGCCTAGCCGTGCACTGCCTAGCCTTGCGTTGTCGTGCATTAGCTTTGCCTCCCCAAACCGTGCCTTGCCTTGCGTTACCATTTCCTTGCCTTGCCCTGCATTGCCTAGCCGTGCGTTGCCGTGCCTTAGCCTTGTTTCCCCTTGCCGTGCCGTTCCTTCTGGTAACCTTGCCTTGCCTTGCTTTCCCTTGCCTTCCTTGCGTTCCGTTACTCTTTGCTTGCCTTCCATGCATTGCCTAGCCTTTCGTTGTCGTGCCTTAGCCTTGCCTCGCCTGACCGTGCCTTGCCTTGCGTTACGCTTTCCTTGCCTTGCAGTGCATTGCCTAGCAGTGCGTTATCGTGCCTTAGCCTTGTTTCCCCTTGCCATAGCCTTGCTTGCGTTGCCTTGCTTTGCCTTGCCTTCCTTGCTTTCCGTTACTCTTTGCTTGCCTTCCGTGCATTGCCTAGCCTTATGTGGTCGTGCCTTAGCCTTTTCTCACCTTGCCATAGCCTTGCTTGCGTTGCCTTGCTTTGCCTTGCATTCCTTGCCTTCCGTTACTCTTTGCTTGCTTTCCGTGCATTGCCTAGCCTTGCGTTGTCGTGCATTAGACTTGCCTCCCCAAACCGTGCCTTGCCTTGTGTTACCCTTTCCTTACCTTACCCTGCATTGCCTAGCCCTGTGTTGTCGTGCCTTAGCCTTGTTTCCCCTTGCCGTGCCGTTCCTTCCGTTACCCTTGCCTTGCTTTCCCTTGCCTTCCTTGCCTTCCGTTACTCTTTGCTTGCCTTCCGTGCATTGCCTAGCCTTGCGTTGTCGTGTCTTAGCCTTTTTTCACCTTGCCATAGCCTTGCTTGCGTTGCCTTGCTTTGCCTTGCCTTCCTTGCCTTCCGTTACTCTTTGCTTCCCTTCCGTGCATTGCCTAGACTTCCGTGGTCGTGCCTTAGCCTTTTTTCACCTTGCCATAGCCTTGCTTGCGTTGCCTTGCTTTGCATTGCATTCCTTGCCTTCCGTTACTCTTTGCTTGCCTTCCGTGCATTGCCTAGCCTTGCGTGGTCGTGCCTTAGCCTTTTTTCACCTTGCCATAGCCTTGCTTGCGTTGCCTTGCTTTGCCTTGCATTCCTTGCCTTCCGTTACTCTTTGCTTGCCTTCCGTGCATTGCGTAGCCTTGCGTTGCCGTGCCTTAGCCTTGCCTCGCCTGACAGTGCCTTGCCTTGCGTTACCCTTTCCTTGCCTTGCCGTGCACTGCCTAGCCTTGCCTTGTCGTGCATTAGCCTTGCCTTGCCTGACCGTGCCTTGCCTGGCGTTACCCTTTCCTTGCCTTGCCGTGCATTGCCTAGCCTTGCGCTGTCATGCATTAGCCTTGCCTTGCCTCAGAGTGCCTTGCCTTGCGTTACATTTTCCTTGGCTGGCCGTGCATTGCCTAGTCGTGCGTTGTGGTGCCTTAGCCGTGTTTCACATTGCCATAGCCTTGCTTGCTTTGCCTTGCTTTCCCTTGCCTTCCTTGCGTTCCGTTACTCTTTGCTTGCCTTCCGTGCATTGCCTAGCCTTGCGTTGTCGTGTCTTAGCCTTTTTTCACCTTGCCATAGCCTTGCTTGCGTTGCCTTGCTTTGCCTTGCCTTCCTTGCCTTCCGTTACTCTTTGCTTCCCTTCCGTGCATTGCCTAGCCTTGCGTGGTCGTGCCTTAGCCTTTTTTCACCTTGCCATAGACTTGTTTGCGTTGCCTTGCTTTGCCTTGCATTCATTGCCTTCCGTTACTCTTTGCTTGCCTTCCGTGCATTGCCTAGCCTTGCGTTGTCGTGCCTTAGCATTCCCTCGCCTGACAGTGCCTTGCCTTGCGTTACCCTTTCCATGCCTGGCCGTGCATTGCTAAGTCTTGCGTTGCCGTGCCTTAGCCTTGTTTCCCCTTGCCGTGCCGTACCTTTTGTTACACTTGCCTTGCCTTGCTTTGCCTTGCCTTCCTTTCCTTCCGTTACTCTTTCCTTGCCTAGCCGTGCACTGCGTAGCCTTGCGTTTTCGTGCATCAGCCTTGCCTTGCCTCACCGTGCCTTGCCTTGCGTTACCCTTTCCTTGCCTTGCCGTGCATTGCCTAGCCGTGCGTTGCCGTGCCTTAGCCTTGTTTCCCCTTGTCGTGCCGTTCATCCGTTACCCTTGCCTTGCCTTGCTTTCCCTTGCCTTCCTTGCCTTCCGTTACTCTTTGCTTGCCTTCCGTGCATTGCCTAGCCTTGCGTTGTCGTGCATTAGCCTTGCCTCCCCAAACCGTGCCTTGCCTTGCGTTACCCTTTCCTTGCCTTGACCTGCATTGCCTAGCCCTGTGTTGTCGTGCCTTAGCCTTGTTTCCCCTTACCGTGCCGTTCCTTTCGTTACCCTTGCCTTCCCCTGCTTTCCTTTGCATTCCTTGCCTTCCGTTACTCTTTGCTTGCCTTCCGTGCATTGCCTAGCCTTGCGTTGTCGTGCCTTAGCCTTGTTTCCCCTTGCCGTGCCTTGCCTGTTTTTACACTTGCCTTGACATGCTTTTCCTTGCCTTCCTTTCCTTCCATTACTCTTTCCTTGCCTAGCCGTGCACTGCCTAGCCTTGCGATGTCGTGCATTAGCTTTGCCTCGCCTGACAGTGCCTTGCCTTGCGTTACCCTTTCCTTGCCTTGCCGTGCATTGCCTAGCCCTGCGTTGCCTTGCCTTAGCCTTGTTTCCCCTTGCCGAGCCGTTCCTTGCGTTACCCTTGCCTTGCCTTGGTTTCCCTTGCCTTCCTTGCCTTCCGTTACTCTTTGCTTGCCTTCCGTGCATTGCCTAGCCTTGCGTTGTCGTGCATTAGCCTTGCCTCGCCTGACCGTGCCTTTCCTTGCGTTACCCTTTCCTTGCCTTGCCGTGCATTGCCAAGCCGTGCGTTGTCGTGCATTAGCCTTGTCTTGCCTTACCGTGCCTTGCCTTGCGTTACCCTTTCCTTGCCTGACCGTGCATTGCCTAGCCGTGCGTTGCCGTTCCTTAGCCTTGTTTCCCCTTGCCGTGCCTTGCCTTTTGTTACACTTGCCTTGCCTTGCTTTGCCTTGCCTTCCTTTCCTTCCGTTACTCTTTCCTTGCCTAGACGTGCACTTCCTAGCCTTGCGTTGTCGTGCATTAGCCTTGCCTCCCCAAACCGTGCCTTGCCTTGCGTTACCATTTCCTTGCCTTGCCCTGCATTGCCTAGCCGTGTGTTACCGTGCCTTAGCCTTGTTTCCCCTTGCCGTGCCGTTCCTTCCGTTAACCTTGCCTTGCCTTGCATTCCCTTGCCTTCCTTGCGTTCCGTTACTCTTTGCTTGCCTTCCGTGCATTGCCTAGCCTTGCGCTGTCGTGCATTAGCCTTGGCTTGCCTCACAGTGCCTTGCCTTGCGTTACCTTTTCCTTGGCTGGCCGTGCATTGCCTAGCCGTGCGTTGTGGTGCCTTACCCTTGTTTCACCTTGCCATAGCCTTGCTTGCTTTGCCTTGCCTTCCTTCCATTCCGTTACTCTTTGCTTGCCTTCCGTGCATTGCCTAGCCTTGCGTTGTCGTGCCTTAGCGTTTTTTCACCTTGCAATAGCCTTGCTTGCGTTGCCTTGCTTTGCCTTGCATTCCTTGCCTTCCGTTATTCTTTGCTTGCCTTCCGTTCATTGCCTAGCCTAGCGTTGTCGTGCCTTAGCCTTACCTCCCCAAACCGTGCCTTGCCTTGCGTTACCCTTTCCTTGCCTTGCCCTGCATTGCCTAGCCGTGCGTTGCCGTGCCTTAGCCTTGTTTCCCCTTGCCGTGCCGTTCCTTCCGGTAACCTTGCCTTGCCTTGCTTTCCCTTGCCTTCCTTGCGTTCCGTTACTCTTTGCTTGCCTTCCGTGCATTGCCTAGCCTTGCGTTGTCGTGCCTTAGCCTTGCCTCGCCTGACCGTGCCTTGCCTTGCGTTACCCTTTCCTTGCCTTGCAGTGCATTGCCTAGCAGTGCGTTGTCCTGCCTTAGCCTTGTTTCCCCTTGCCGTGCCGTTCTTTCCGTTACCATTGCCTTGCCTTGCTTTCCCTTGCCTTCCTTGCCTTCCGTTACTCTTTGCTTGCCTTCCGTGTATTGCCTAGCCTTGCCTTGTCGTGTCTTAGCCTTTTTTCACCTTGCCATAGCCTTGCTTGCGTTGCCTTGCTTTGCCTTGCCTTCCTTTCTTTCCGTTACTCTTTGCTTGCCTTCCGTGCATTGCCTAGCCTTGCGTGGTCGTGCCTTAGCCTTTTTTCACCTTGCCATAGCCTTGCTTGCGTTGCCTTGCTTTGCCTTGCATTCCTTGCCTTCCGTTACTCTTTGCTTGCTTTCCGTGCATTGCCTAGCCTTGCGTTGTCGTGCATTAGACTTGCCTCCCCAAACCGTGCCTTGCTTTGCGTTTCCCTTTCCTTGCCTTACCCTGCATTGCCTAGCCCTGTGTTGTCGTGCCTTAGCCTTGTTTCCCCTTGCCGTGCCGTTCCTTCCGTTACCCTTGCCTTCCCTTGCTTTCCCTTGCTTTCCTTGCCTTCCGTTACTCTTCGCTTTCCTTCCGTGCATTGTCTAGCCTTGCGTTGTCGTGCCTTAGCCTTGCCTCGCCTGACAGTGCCTTGCCTTGCGTTACCCTTTCCTTGCCTTGCCGTGCACTGCCTAGCCTTGCCTTGTCGTGCATTAGCCTTGCCTTGCCTGACCGTGCCTTGCCTGGCGTTACCCTTTCCTTGCCTTGCCGTGCATTGCCTAGCCGTGCGTTGTCGTGCCTTAGCCTTGTTTCCCCTTGCCGTGCCGTTCCTTCCGTTACCCTTGCCTTGCTTTCCCTTGCCTTCCTTGGTTTCCGTTACTCTTTGCTTGCCTTCCGTGCATTGCCTAGCCTTGCGCTGTCATGCATTAGCCTTGCCTTGCCTCAGAGTGCCTTGCCTTGCGTTACCTTTTCCTTGGCTGGCCGTGCATTGCCTAGTCGTGCGTTGTGGTGCCTTAGCCTTGTTTCACCTTGCCATAGCCTTGCTTGCTTTGCCTTGCTTTCCCTTGCCTTCCTTGCCTTCCGTTACTCTTTGCTTGCCTTCCGTGCATTGCCTAGCCTTGCGTTGTCGTGTCTTAGCCTTTTTTCACCTTGCCATAGCCTTGCTTGCTTTGCCTTGCTTTCCCTTGCCTTCCTTGCCTTCCGTTACTCTTTGCTTGCCTTCCGTGCATTGCCTAGCCTTGCGTTGTCGTGTCTTAGCCTTTTTTCACCTTGCCATAACCTTGCTTGCGTTGCCTTGCTTTGCCTTGCCTTCCTTGCCTTCCGTTACTCTTTGCTTCCCTTCCGTGCATTGCCTAGCCTTGCGTGGTCGTGCCTTAGCCTTTTTTCACTTTGCCATAGCCTTGCTTGCGTTGCCTTGCTTTGCCTTGCATTCCTTGCCTTCCGTTACTCTTTACTTGCCTTCCGTGCATTGCCTAGCCTTGCGTTGTCGTGCATTATCCTTGCCTCCCCAAACCGTGCCTTGCCTTGCGTTACCCTTTCCTTGCCTTGCCGTGCATTGCCTAGCGGTGCGTTGTCGTGCATTAGCCTCGCCTTGCCTTACCGTGCCTTGCCTTGCGTTACCCTTTCCTTGCCTGGCCGTGCATTGCTTAGCCTTGCGTTGCCGTGCCTTAGCCTTGTTTCCCCTTGCCGTGCCGTGCCTTTTGTTACACTTGCCTTGCCTTGCTTTGCCTTGCCTTCCTTTCCTTGCGTTACTCTTTCCTTGCCTAGCCGTGCACTGCGTAGCCTTGCGTTGTCGTGCATTACCCTTGCCTCGCCTGACCGTGCCTTGCCTTGCGTTACCCTTTCCTTGCCTTGCAGTGCATTGCCTAGCCCTGCGTTGTCGTGCCTTAGCCTTGTTTCCCCTTACCGTGCCGTTCCTTCCGTTACCCTTGCCTTGCCTTGCATTCCCTTGCCTTCCTTGCGTTCCGTTACTCTTTGCTTGCCTTCCGTGCATTACCTAGCGTTGCGTTGTCGTGCCTTGCCCTTGCCTCGCCTGACCGTGCCTTGCCTTGCGTTACCCTTACCTTGCCTTGCCCTGAATTGCCTAGCCCTGTGTTGTCGTGCCTTAGCCTTGTTTCCCCTTACCGTGCTGTTCCTTTCGTTACCCTTGCCTTCCCCTGCTTTCCCTTGCATTCCTTGCCTTCCGTTACTCTTTGCTTGCCTTCCGTGCATTGCCTAGCCTTGTGTAGTCGTGCCTTAGCCTTGCCTCGCCTGACCGTAACTTGCCTTGCGTTACCCTTTCCTTGCCTTGCAGTGCATTTCCTAGCCGTTCGTTGTCGTGCCTTAGCCTTGTTTGCCCTTGCCGTGCCGTTCCTTCCGTTACCCTTGCCTTGCTTTCCCTTGCCTTCCTTGCCTTCCGTTACTCTTTGCTTGCCTTCCGTGCATTGCCTAGCCTTGCGTTGTCGTGTCTTAGCCTTTTTTCACCTTGCCATAGCCTTGCTTGCGTTGCCTTGCTTTGCCTTGCCTTCCTTGCCTTCCGTTACTCTTTGCTTGCCTTCCGTGGATTGCCTAGCCTTGCGTGGTCGTGCCTTAGCCTTTTTTCACCTTGCCATAGCCTTGCTTGCGTTGCCTTGCTTTGCCTTGCATTCCTTGCCTTCCGTTACTCTTTGCTTGCCTTCCGTGCATTGGCTAGCCTTGCGTTGTCGTGCCTTAGCCTTGCCTCGCCTGACAGTGCCTTGCCTTGCGTTACCCTTTCCTTGCCTTGCCGTGCACTGCCAAGCCTTGCCTTGTCGTGCATTAGCCTTGCCTTGCCTGACCGTGCCTTGCCTGCCGTTACCCTTTCCTTGCCTTGCCGTGCATTGCCTAGCCGTGCGTTGTCGTGCCTTAGCCTTGTTTCCCCTTGCCGTGCCGTTACTTCCGTTACCCTTGCCTTGCCTTGCTTTCCCTTGCCTTCCTTGGTTTCCGTTACTCTTTGCTTGCCTTCCGTGCATTGCCTAGGCTTGCGCTGTCGTGCATTAGCCTTGCCTTGCCTCACAGTGCCTTGCCTTGCGTTACCTTTTCCTTGGCTGGCCGTGCATTGCCTAGCCGTGCGTTGTGGTGCCTTAGCCTTGTTTCACCTTGCCATAGCCTTGCTTGCTTTGCCTTGCCTTCCTTCCATTCCGTTACTCTTTGCTTGCCTTCCGTGCATTGCCTAGCCTTGCGTTGTCGTGCCTTAGACTTTTTTCACCTTGCCATAGCCTTGCTTGCGTTGCCTTGCTTTGCCTTGCATTCCTTGCCTTCCGTTACTCTTTGCTTGCCTTCCGTGCATTGCCTAGCCTAGCGTTGTCGTGCCTTAGCCTTGCCTCGCCTAACCGTGCCTTGCTTTGCGTTACCCTTTCCTTGCCTTGCCGTGCATTGCCAAGCCGTGCGTTGTCGTGCATTAGCCTCGCCTTGCCTTACCGTGCCTTGCCTTGCGTTACCCTTTCCTTGCCTGGCCGTGCATTGCTTAGCCTTGCGTTGCCGTAACTTAGCCTTGTTTCCCCTTGCCGTGCCGTGCCTTTTGTTACACTTGCCTTGCCTTGCTTTGCCTTCCCTTCCTTTCCTTCCGTTACTCTTTGCTTGCCTTTCGTGCGTTACCTAGCCTTGCGTTGTCGTGCCTTAGCCTTGCGTCGCCTGACCGTGCCTTGCCTTGCGTTACCCTTTCCTTGCCTTGCCGTGCATTGCCTAGCCGTGCGTTGTCGTGCATCAGCCTTGCCTTGCCTCACCGTGCCTTGCCTTGCGTTACCCTTTCCTTGCCTTGCCGTGCATTGCCTAGCCGTGCGTTGCCGTGCCTTAGCCTTGTTTCCCCTTGCCGTGCCGTTCCTTCCGGTAACCTTGCCTTGCCTTGCTTTCCCTTGCCTTCCTTGCATTCCGTTATTCTTTGCTTGCCTTCCGTGCATTGCCTAGCCTTGCGTTGTCGTGCCTTAGCATTGCCTCGCCTGACCGTGCCTTGCCTTGCGTTAACCTTACCTTGCCTTGCCCTGCATTGCCTAGCCGTTCGTTGTCGTGCCTTAGCCTTGTTTGCCCTTGCCGTGCCGTTCCTTCCGTTACCCTTGCCTTGCTTTCCCTTGCCTTCCTTGGTTTCCGTTACTCTTTGCTTGCCTTCCGTGCATTGCCTAGCCTTGCGCTGTCATGCATTAGCCTTGCCTTGCCTCAGAGTGCCTTGCCTTGCGTTACCTTTCCTTGGCTGGCCGTGCATTGCCTAGTCGTGCGTTGTGGTGCCTTAGCCTTGTTCACCTTGCCATAGCCTTGCTTGCTTTGCCTTGCTTTCCCTTGCCTTCCTTGCCTTCCGTTACTCTTTGCTTGCCTTCCGTGCATTGCCTAGCCTTGAGTTGTCGTGTCTTAGACTTTTTTCACCTTGCCATAGCCTTGCTTGCGTTGCCTTGCTTTGCATTGCATTCCTTGCCTTCCATTACTCTTTGCTTGCCTCCGTGCATTGCCTAGTCTTGCGTGGTCGTGCCTTAGCCTTTTTTCACCTTGCCATAGCCTTGCTTGCGTTGCCTTGCTTTGCCTTGCATTCCTTGCCTTCCGTTACTCTTTGCTTGCCTTCCGTGCATTGCCTAGCCTTGCGTTGTCGTGCATTAGCCTTGCCTCCCCAAACCGTGCCTTGCCTTGCGTTACCCTTTCCTTGCCTTGCCCTGCATTGCCTAGCCCTGTGTTGTCGTGCCTTAGCCTTGTTTCCCCCTGCCGTGCCGTTCCTTTCGTTACCCTTGCCTTCCCCTGCTTTCCCTTGCATTCCTTGCCTTCCGTTACTCTTTGCTTGCCTTCCGTGCATTGCCTAGCCTTGCGTAGTCGTGCCTTAGCCTTGCCTCGCCTGACCGTGCCTAGCCTTGGGTTACCCTTTCCTTGCGTTGCCGTGAATTGCCTAGCCGTGCGTTGTCGTGCATTAGCCTCGCCTTGCCTTACCGTGCCTTGCCTTGCGTTACCCTTTCCTTGCCTGTCCGTTCATTGCTTCGCCTTGCGTTGCCCCTGCCTTAGCCTTGTTTCCCCTTGCCGTGCTGTGCCTTTTGTTACACTTGCCTTCCCTTGTTTGCCTTGCCTTTATTTCCTTCCGTTACTCTTTCCTTGCCTAGCCGTGCACTGCGTAGCCTTGCGTTGTCGTGCATTACCCTTGCCTCGCCTGACCGTGCCTTGCCTTGCGTTACCCTTTCCTTGCCTTGCCGTGCATTGCCTAGCCCTGCGTTGTCGTGCCTTAGCCTTGTTTCCCCTTACCGTGCCGTTCCTTCCGTTACCCTTGCCTTCCCCTGCTTTCCCTTGCCTTCCTTGCCTTCCGTTACTCTTTGCTTGCCTTCCGTGCATTGCCTAGCCTTGCGTTGTCGTGCCTTAGCCTTGCCTCGCCTGACCGTGCCTTGCCTTGCGTTACCCTTTCCTTGCCTTGCCGTGCATTGCCTAGCCGTGCGTTGTCGTGCATCAGCCTTGCCTTGCCTCACCGTGCCTTGCCTTGCGTTACCCTTTCCTTGCCTTGCCCTGCATTGCCTAGAACTGTGTTGTCGTGCCTTAGCCTTGTTTCCCCTTACCGTACCGTTCCTTTCGTTACCCTTGCCTTCCCCTGCTTTCCTTTGCATTCCTTGCCTTCCGTTACTCTTTCCTTGCGTAGCCGTGCACTGCCTAGCCTTGCGATGTCGTGCATTAGCTTTGCCTCGCCTGACAGTGCCTTGCCTTGCGTTACCCTTTCCTTGCCTTGCCGTGCATTGCCTAGCCCTGCGTTGCCGTGCCTTAGCCTTGTTTCCCCTTGCCGTGCCGTTCCTTCCGGTAACCTTGCCTTGCCTTGCTTTCCCTTGCCTTCCTTGCGTTCCGTTACTCTTTGCTTGCCTTCCCTGCATTGCCTAGCCTTGCGTTGTCGTGCCTTAGCCTTGCCTCGCCTGACCGTGCCTTGCCTTGCGTTACCATTTCCTTGCCTTGCAGTGCATTGCCTAGCAGTGCGTTGTCGTGCCTTAGCCTTGTTTCCCCTTGCCGTGCCGTTCTTTCCGTTACCATTGCCTTCCCTTGCTTTCCCTTGCCTTCCTTGCCTTCCGTTACTCTTTGCTTGCCTTCCGTGCATTGCCTAGCCTTGCCTTGTCGTGTCTTAGCCTTTTTTCACCTTGCCATAGCCTTGCTTGCGTTGCCTTGCTTTGCCTTGCCTTCCTTTCTTTCCGTTACTCTTTGCTTGCCTTCCGTGCATTGCCTAGCCTTGCGTGGTCGTGCCTTAGCCTTTTTTCACCTTGCCATAGCCTTGCTTGCGTTGCCTTGCTTTGCCTTGCATTCCTTGCCTTCCGTTACTCTTTGCTTGCTTTCCGTGCATTGCCTAGCCTTGCGTTGTCGTGCATTAGACTTGCCTCCCCAAACCGTGCCTTGCTTTGCGTTTCCCTTTCCTTGCCTTACCCTGCATTGCCTAGCCCTGTGTTGTCGTGCCTTAGCCTTGTTTCCCCTTGCCGTGCCGTTCCTTCCGTTACCCTTGCCTTCCCTTGCTTTCCCTTGCTTTCCTTGCCTTCCGTTACTCTTCGCTTTCCTTCCGTGCATTGTCTAGCCTTGCGTTGTCGTGCCTTAGCCTTGCCTCGCCTGACCGTGCCTAGCCTTGGGTTACCCTTTCCTTGCGTTGCCGTGAATTGCCTAGCCGTGCGTTGTCGTGCATTAGCCTCGCCTTGCCTTACCGTGCCTTGCCTTGCGTTACCCTTTCCTTGCCTGGCCGTGCATTGCTTAGCCTTGCGTTGCCGTAACTTAGCCTTGTTTCCCCTTGCCGTGCCGTGCCTTTTGTTACACTTGCCTTGCCTTGCTTTGCCTTCCCTTCCTTTCATTCCGTTACTCTTTGCTTGCCTTTCGTGCGTTACCTAGCCTTGCGTTGTCGTGCCTTAGCCTTGCGTCGCCTGACCGTGCCTTGCCCTGCGTTACCCTTTCCTTGCCTTGCCGTGCATTGCCTAGCCGTGCGTTGTCGTGCATCAGCCTTGCCTTGCCTCACCGTGCCTTGCCTTGCGTTACCCTTTCCTTGCCTTGCCGTGCATTGCCTAGCCGTGCGTTGCCGTGCCTTAGCCTTGTTTCCCCTTGCCGTGCCGTTCCTTCCGGTAACCTTGCCTTGCCTTGCTTTCCCTTGCCTTCCTTGCATTCCGTTATTCTTTGCTTGCCTTCCGTGCATTGCCTAGCCTTGCGTTGTCGTGCCTTAGCATTGCCTCGCCTGACCGTGCCTTGCCTTGCGTTAACCTTACCTTGCCTTGCCCTGCATTGCCTAGCCGTTCGTTGTCGTGCCTTAGCCTTGTTTGCCCTTGCCGTGCCGTTCCTTCCGTTACCCTTGCCTTGCTTTCCCTTGCCTTCCTTGGTTTCCGTTACTCTTTGCTTGCCTTCCGTGCATTGCCTAGCCTTGCGCTGTCATGCATTAGCCTTGCCTTGCCTCAGAGTGCCTTGCCTTGCGTTACCTTTCCTTGGCTGGCCGTGCATTGCCTAGTCGTGCGTTGTGGTGCCTTAGCCTTGTTCACCTTGCCATAGCCTTGCTTGCTTTGCCTTGCTTTCCCTTGCCTTCCTTGCCTTCCGTTACTCTTTGCTTGCCTTCCGTGCATTGCCTAGCCTTGAGTTGTCGTGTCTTAGACTTTTTTCACCTTGCCATAGCCTTGCTTGCGTTGCCTTGCTTTGCATTGCATTCCTTGCCTTCCATTACTCTTTGCTTGCCTCCGTGCATTGCCTAGTCTTGCGTGGTCGTGCCTTAGCCTTTTTTCACCTTGCCATAGCCTTGCTTGCGTTGCCTTGCTTTGCCTTGCATTCCTTGCCTTCCGTTACTCTTTGCTTGCCTTCCGTGCATTGCCTAGCCTTGCGTTGTCGTGCATTAGCCTTGCCTCCCCAAACCGTGCCTTGCCTTGCGTTACCCTTTCCTTGCCTTGCCCTGCATTGCCTAGCCCTGTGTTGTCGTGCCTTAGCCTTGTTTCCCCCTGCCGTGCCGTTCCTTTCGTTACCCTTGCCTTCCCCTGCTTTCCCTTGCATTCCTTGCCTTCCGTTACTCTTTGCTTGCCTTCCGTGCATTGCCTAGCCTTGCGTAGTCGTGCCTTAGCCTTGCCTCGCCTGACCGTGCCTAGCCTTGGGTTACCCTTTCCTTGCGTTGCCGTGAATTGCCTAGCCGTGCGTTGTCGTGCATTAGCCTCGCCTTGCCTTACCGTGCCTTGCCTTGCGTTACCCTTTCCTTGCCTGTCCGTTCATTGCTTCGCCTTGCGTTGCCCCTGCCTTAGCCTTGTTTCCCCTTGCCGTGCTGTGCCTTTTGTTACACTTGCCTTCCCTTGTTTGCCTTGCCTTTATTTCCTTCCGTTACTCTTTCCTTGCCTAGCCGTGCACTGCGTAGCCTTGCGTTGTCGTGCATTACCCTTGCCTCGCCTGACCGTGCCTTGCCTTGCGTTACCCTTTCCTTGCCTTGCCGTGCATTGCCTAGCCCTGCGTTGTCGTGCCTTAGCCTTGTTTCCCCTTACCGTGCCGTTCCTTCCGTTACCCTTGCCTTCCCCTGCTTTCCCTTGCCTTCCTTGCCTTCCGTTACTCTTTGCTTGCCTTCCGTGCATTGCCTAGCCTTGCGTTGTCGTGCCTTAGCCTTGCCTCGCCTGACCGTGCCTTGCCTTGCGTTACCCTTTCCTTGCCTTGCCGTGCATTGCCTAGCCGTGCGTTGTCGTGCATCAGCCTTGCCTTGCCTCACCGTGCCTTGCCTTGCGTTACCCTTTCCTTGCCTTGCCGTGCATTGCCTTGCCCTGCATTGCCGTGCCTTAGCCTTGTTTCCCATGCCGTGCCGTTCCTTCCGTTACCCTTGCCTTGACTTGCTTTCCCTTGCCTTCCTTGCCTTCCGTTACTCTTTGCTTGCCTTCCGTGCATTGCCTAGCCTTGCGTTGTCGTGCATTAGCCTTGCCTCCCCAAACCGTGCCTTGCCTTGCGTTACCCTTTCCTTGCCTTGCCCTGCATTGCCTAGAACCGTGTTGTCGTGCCTTAGCCTTGTTTCCCCTTACCGTGCCGTTCCTTTCGTTACCCTTGCCTTCCCCTGCTTTCCTTTGCATTCCTTGCCTTCCGTTACTCTTTCCTTGCGTAGCCGTGCACTGCCTAGCCTTGCGATGTCGTGCATTAGCTTTGCCTCGCCTGACAGTGCCTTGCCTTGCGTTACCCTTTCCTTGCCTTGCCGTGCATTGCCTAGCCCTGCGTTGTCGTGCCTTAGCCTTGTTTCCCCTTACCGTGCCGTTCCTTCCGTTACCCTTGCCTTCCCCTGCTTTCCCTTGCCTTCCTTGCCTTCCGTTACTCTTTGCTTGCCTTCCGTGCATTGCCTAGCCTTGCGTAGTCGTGCCTTAGCCTTGCCTCGCCTGACCGTGCCTTGCCTTGGGTTACCCTTTCCTTGCGTTGCCGTGAATTGCCTAGCCGTGCGTTGTCGTGCATTAGCCTCGCCTTGCCTTACCGTGCCTTGCCTTGCGTTACCCTTTCCTTGCCTGGCCGTTCATTGCTTAGCCTTGCGTTGCCGTGCCTTAGCCTTGTTTCCCCTTGCCGTGCCGTGCCTTTTGTTACACTTGCCTTGCCTTGTTTGCCTTGCCTTTATTTCCTTCCGTTACTCTTTCCTTGCCTAGCCTTGCACTGCGTAGCCTTGCGTTGTCGTGCATTACCCTTGCCTCTCCTGACCGTGCCTTGCCTTGCGTTACCCTTTCCTTGCCTTGCCGTGCATTGCCTAGCCCTGCGTTGTCGTGCCTTAGCCTTGTTTCCCCTTACCCTGCCGTTCCTTCCGTTACCCTTGCCTTCCCCTGCTTTCCCTTGCCTTCCTTGCCTTCCGTTACTCTTTGCTTGCCTTCCGTGCATTGCCTAGCCTTGCGTTGTCGTGCCTTAGACTTACCTCGCCTGACCGTGCCTTGCCTTGCGTTACCCTTTCCTTGCCTTGCCGTGCATTGCCTAGCCGTGCGTTGTCGTGCATCAGCCTTGCCTTGCCTCACCGTGCCTTGCCTTGCGTTACCCTTTCCTTGCATTGCCGTGCATTGCCTAGCCCTGCGTTACCCTGCCTTAGCCTTGTTTCCCCTTGCCGTGCCGTTCCTTCCGTTACCCTTGCCTTGCCTTGCTTTCCCTTGCCTTCCTTGCCTTCCGTTACTCTTTGCTTGTCTTCCGTGCATTGCCTAGCAGTGCGTTGTCGTGCCTTAGCCTTGTTTCCCCTTGCCATAGCCTTGCTTGCGTTGCCTTGCTTTGCCTTGCCTTCCTTGCTTTCCGGTACTCTTTGCTTGCCTTCCGTGCATTGCCTAGCCTTGCGTGGTCGTGCCTTAGCCTTTTTTCACCT
Organism: Macrotis lagotis; assembly: GCF_037893015.1. Taxonomy (NCBI): domain Eukaryota; kingdom Metazoa; phylum Chordata; class Mammalia; order Peramelemorphia; family Peramelidae; genus Macrotis; species Macrotis lagotis. The sequence continues at coordinate 129,187 of NW_027422319.1, forward strand.
TGCCATAGCCTTGCTTGCGTTGCCTTGATTTGCCTTGCATTCCTTGCCTTCCGTTACTCTTTGCTTGCTTTCCGTGCATTGCCTAGCCTTGCGTTGTCGTGCATTAGACTTGCCTCCCCAAACCGTGCCTTGCCTTGTGTTACCCTTTCCTTACCTTACCCTGCATTGCCTAGCCCTGTGTTGTCGTGCCTTAGCCTTGTTTCCCCTTGCCGTGCCGTTCCTTCCGTTACCCTTGCCTTGCTTTCCCTTGCCTTCCTTGCCTTCCGTTACTCTTTGCTTGCCTTCCGTGCATTGCCTAGCCTTGCGTTGTCGTGTCTTAGCCTTTTTTCACCTTGCCATAGCCTTGCTTGCGTTGCCTTGCTTTGCCTTGCCTTCCTTGCCTTCCGTTACTCTTTGCTTCCCTTCCGTGCATTGCCTAGCCTTGCGTGGTCGTGCCTTAGCCTTTTTTCACCTTGCCATAGCCTTGCTTGCGTTGCCTTGCTTTGCATTGCATTCCTTGCCTTCCGTTACTCTTTGCTTGCCTTCCGTGCATTGCCTAGCCTTGCGTGGTCGTGCCTTAGCCTTTTTTCACCTTGCCATTGCCTTGCTTGCGTTGCCTTGCTTTGCCTTGCATTCCTTGCCTTCCGTTACTCTTTGCTTGCCTTCCGTGCATTGCCTAGCCTTGCGTTGTCGTGCCTTACCCTTGCCTCGCCTGACCGTGCCTTGCCTTGCGTTAGCCTTACCTTGCCTTGCCCTGCATTGCCTAGCCCTGTGTTGTCGTGCCTTAGCCTTGTTTCCCCTTACCGTGCCGTTCCTTTCGTTACCCTTGCCTTCCCCTGCTTTCACTTGCATTCCTTGCCTTCCGTTACTCTTTGCTTGCATTCCGTGCATTGCCTAGCCTTGCGTAGACGTGCCTTAGCCTTGCCTCGCCTGAGCGTGCCTTGCCTTGCGTTACCCTTTCCTTGCCTTGCAGTGCATTTCCTAGCCGTTCGTTGTCGTGCCTTAGCCTTGTTTGCCCTTGCCGTGCCGTTCCTTCCGTTACCCTTGCCTTGCTTTCCCTTGCCTTCCTTGCCTTCCGTTACTCTTTGCTAGCCTTCCGTGCATTTCCTAGCCTTGCGTTGTCGTGTCTTAGCCTTTTTTCACCTTGCCATAGCCTTGCTTGCGTTGCCTTGCTTTGCCTTGCCTTCCTTGCCTTCCGTTACTCTTTGCTTCCCTTCCGTGCATTGCCTAGCCTTGCGTGGTCTTCCCTTAGCCTTTTTTAACCTTGCCATAGCCTTGCTTGCGTTGCCTTGCTTTGCCTTGCATTCCTTGCCTTCCGTTACTCTTTGCTTGCCTTCCGTGCATTGGCTAGCCTTGCGTTGTCGTGCATTAGCCTTGCCTCCCCAAACCGTGCCTTGCCTTGCGTTACCCTTTCCTTGCCTTGCCCTGCATTGCCTAGCCCTGTGTTGTCGTGCCTTAGCCTTGTTTCCCCTTGCCGTGCCGTTCCTTTCGTTACCCTTGCCTTCCCCTGGTTTCCCTTGCATTCCTTGCCTTCCGTTACTCTTTCCTTCCCTTCCGTGCATTGCCTAGCCTTGCGTAGTCCTGACTTAGCCTTGCCTCGCCTGACCGTGCCTTGCCTTGCGTTCCCCTTTCCTTGCGTTGCCGTGAATTGCCTAGCCGTGCGTTGTCGTGCATTAGCCTCGCCTTGCCTTACCGTGCCTTGCCTTGCGTTACCCTTTCCTTGCCTGGCCGTTCATTGCTTCGCCTTGCCTTGCCGTGCCTTAGCCTTGTTTCCCCTTGCCGTGCCGTGCCTTTTGTTACACTTGCCTTGCCTTGTTTGCCTTGCCTTTATTTCCTTCCGTTACTCTTTCCTTGCCTAGCCGTGCACTGCGTAGCCTTGCGTTGTCGTGCATTACCCTTGCCTCGCCTGACCGTGCCTTGCCTTGCGTTACCCTTTCCTTGCCTTACCGTGCATTGCCTAGCCCTGCGTTGTCGTGCCTTAGCCTTGTTTCCCCTTACCCTGCCGTTCCTTCCGTTACCCTTGCCTTCCCCTGGTTTCCCTTGCCTTCCTTGCCTTCCGTTACTCTTTGCTTGCCTTCCGTGCATTGCCTAGCCTTGCGTTGTCGTGCCTTAGACTTGCCTCGCCTGACCGTGCCTTGCCTGGCGTTACCCTTTCCTTGCCTTGCCGTTCATTGCCTAGCCGTGCGTTGTCGTGCATCAGCCTTGCCTTGCCTAACCGTGCCTTGCCTTGCGTTACCCTTTCCTTGCATTGCCGTGCATTGCCTAGCCCTGCGTTGCCGTGCCTTAGCCTTGTTTCCCCTTGCCGTGCCGTTCTTTCCGTTACCCTTGCCTTGCCTTGCTTTCCCTTGCCTTCCTTGCCTTCCGTTACTCTTTGCTTGTCTTCCGTGCATTGCCTAGCCTTGCGTTGTCGTGCCTTAGCCTTGCCTCGCCTGACCGTGCCTTGCCTTGCGTTACCCTTACCTTGCCTTGCCCTGCATTGCCTAGCCTTGCGTTGTCGTGTCTTAGCCTTTTTTCACCTTGCCATGGCCTTGCTTGCGTTGCCTTGCTTTGCCTTGCCTTCCTTGCCTTCCGTTACTCTTTGCTTCCCTTCCGTGCATTGCCTAGCCTTGCGTGGTCGTGCCTTAGCCTTTTTTCACCTTGCCATAGCCTTGCTTGCGTTGCCTTGCTTTGCATTGCATTCCTTGCCTTCCGTTACTCTTTGCTTGCCTTCCGTGCATTGCCTAGCCTTGCGTGGTCGTGCCTTAGCCTTTTTTCACCTTGCCATAGCCTTGCTTGCGTTGCCTTTCTTTGCCTTGCATTCCTTGCCTTCCGTTACTCTTTGCTTGCCTTCCGTGCATTGCCTAGCCTTGCGTTGTCGTGCATTAGCCTTGCCTCCCCAAACCGTGCCTTGCCTTGCGTTACCCTTTCCTTGCCTTGCCCTGCATTGCCTAGCCCTGTGTTGTCGTGCCTTAGCCTTGTTTCCCCTTGCCGTGCCGTTCCTTTCGTTACCCTTGCCTTCCCCTGCTTTCCCTTGCATTCCTTGCCTTCCGTTACTCTTTGCTTGCCTTCCGTGCATTGCCTAGCCTTGCGTATTCGTGCCTTAGCCTTGCCTCGCCTGACCGTGCCTTGCCTTGCCTTACCCTTTCCTTGCCTTGCCGTGAATTGCCTAGCCGTGCGTTGTCGTGCATTAGCCTCGCCTTGCCTTACCGTGCCTTGCCTTGCGTTACCCTTTCCTTTCCTGGCCGTTCATTGCTTAGTCTTGCGTTGCCGTGCCTTAGCCTTCTTTCCCCTTGCCGTGCCGTGCCTTTTGTTACACTTGCCTTACCTTGTTTGCCTTGCCTTTATTTCCTTCCGTTACTCTTTCCTTGCCTAGCCGTGCACTGCGTAGCCTTGCGTTGTCGTGCATTACCCTTGCCTCGCCTGACCGTGCCTTGCCTTGCGTTACCCTTTCCTTGCCTTGCCGTGCATTGCCTAGCCCTGAGTTGTCGTGCCTTAGCCTTGTTTCCCCTTACCCTGCCGTTCCTTCCGTTACCCTTGCCTTCCCCTGCTTTCCCTTGCCTTCCTTGCCTTCCGTTACTCTTTGCTTGCCTTCCGTGCATTGCCTAGCCTTGCATTGTCGTGCCTTAGACTTGCCTCGCCTGACCGTGCCTTGCCTTGCGTTACCCTTTCCTTGCCTTGCCGTGCATTGCCTAGCCGTGCGTTGTCGTGCATCAGCCTTGCCTTGCCTCACCGTGCCTTGCCTTGCCTTACCCTTTCCTTGCATTGCCGTGCATTGCCTAGCCCTGCGTTGCCGTGCCTTAGACTTGTTTCCCCTTGCCGTGCCGTTCCTTCCGTTACCCTTGCCTTGCCTTGCTTTCCCTTGCCTTACTTGCCTTCCGTTACTCTTTGCTTGCCTTCCGTGCATTGCCTAGCCTTGCGTTGTCGTGCATTAGCCTTGCCTCCCGAAACCGTGCCTTGCCTTGCGTTACCCTTTCCTTGCCTTGCCCTGCATTGCCTAGAACTGTGTTGTCGTGCCTTAGCCTTGTTTCCCCTTACCGTGCCGTTCCTTTCGTTACCCTTGCCTTCCCCTGCTTTCCTTTGCATTCCTTGCCTTCCGTTACTCTTTGCTTGCCTTCCGTACATTGCCTAGCCTTGCGTTGTCGTGCCTTAGCCTTGTTTCCCCTTGCCGTGCCGTGCCTGTTGTTACACTTGCCTTGCCGTGCTTTGCCTTGCCTTCCTTTCCTTCCGTTACTCTTTCCTTGCGTAGCCGTGCACTGCCTAGCCTTGCGATGTCGTGCATTAGCTTTGCCTCGCCTGACAGTGCCTTGCCTTGCGTTACCCTTTCCTTGCCTTGCCGTGCATTGCCTAGCCCTGCGTTGCCGTGCCTTAGCCTTGTTTCCCCTTGCCGAGCCGTTCCTTCCGTTACTCTTGCCTTGCCTTGGTTTCCCTTGCCTTCCTTGCCTTCCGTTACTCTTTGCTTGCCTTCCGTGCATTGCCTAGCCTTGCGTAGTCGTGCCTTAGCCTTGCCTCGCCTGACCGTGCCTTGCCTTGCGTTACCCTTTCCTTGCTTGCCGTGAATTGCCTAGCCGTGCGTTGTCGTGCATTAGCCTCGCCTTGCCTTACCGTGCCTTGCCTTGCGTTACCCTTTCCTTGCCTGGCCGTTCATTGCTTAGCATTGCGTTGCCGTGCCTTAGCCTTGTTTCCGCTTGGCGTGCCGTGCCTTTTGTTACACTTGCCTTGCCTTGTGTGCCTTGCCTTTATTTCCTTCCGTTACTCTTTCCTTGCCTAGCCGTGCACTGCGTAGCCTTGCGTTGTCGTGCATTACCCTTGCCTCGCCTGACCGTGCCTTGCCTTGCGTTACCCTTTCCTTGCCTTGCCGTGCATTGCCTAGCCCTGCGTTGTCGTGCCTTAGCCTTGTTTCCCCTTACCCTGCCGTTCCTTCCGTTACCCTTGCCTTCCCCTGCTTTCCCTTGCCTTCCTTGCCTTCCGTTACTCTTTGCTTGCCTTCCGTGCATTGCCTAGCCTTGCGTTGTCGTGCCTTAGACTTGCCTCGCCTGACCGTGCCTTGCCTTGCGTTACCCTTTCCTTGCCTTGCCGTGCATTGCCTAGCCGTGCGTTGTCGTGCATCAGCCTTGCCTTGCCTCACCGTGCCTTGCCTTGCGTTACACTTTCCTTGCATTGCCGTGCATTGCATAGCCCTGCGTTGCCCTGCCTTAGCCTTGTTTCCCCTTGCCGTGCCGTTCCTTCCGTTACCCTTGCCTTGCCTTGCTTTCCCTTGCCTTCCTTGCCTTCCGTTACTCTTTGCTTGTCTTCCGTGCATTGCCTAGCCTTGCGTTGTCGTGCCTTAGCCTTGCCTCGCCTGACCGTGCCTTGCCTTGCGTTACCCTTACCTTGCCTTGCCCTGCATTGCCTAGCCGTTCGTGGTCGTGCCTTAGCCTTGTTTGCCCTTGCCGTGCCGTTCCTTCCGTTACCCTTGCCTTGCTTTCCCTTGCCTTCCTTGCCTTCCGTTACTCTTTGCTTGCCTTCCGTGCATTGCCATCCTTGCGTTGTCGTGTCTTAGCCTTTTTTCACCTTGCCATAGCCTTGCTTGCGTTGCCTTGCTTTGATTTGCCTTCCTTGCCTTCCGTTACTCTTTGCTTCCCTTCCGTGCATTGCCTAGACTTGCGTGGTCGTGCCTTAGCCTTTTTTCACCTTGCCATAGCCTTGCTTGCGTTGCCTTGCTTTGCATTGCATTCCTTGCCTTCCGTTACTCTTTGCTTGCCTTCCGTGCATTGCCTAGCCTTGCGTGGTCGTGCCTTAGCCTTTTTTCACCTTGCCATAGCCTTGCTTGCGTTGCCTTGCTTTGCCTTGCATTCCTTGCCTTCCGTTACTCTTTGCTTGCCTTCCGGGCATTGCCTAGCCTTGCGTTGTCGTGTATTAGCCTTGCCTCCCCAAACCGTGCCTTGCCTTGTGTTACCCTTTCCTTGCCTTGCCCTGCATTGCCTAGCCTTGTTTTGTCGTGATTTAGCCTTGTTTCCCCTTGCCGTGCCGTTCCTTTCGTTACCCTTGCCTTCCCCTGCTTTCCCTTGCATTCCTTGCCTTCCGTTACTCTTTGCTTGCCTTCCGTGCATTGCCTAGCCTTGCGTAGTCGTGCCTTAGCCTTGCCTCGCCTGACCGTGCCTTGCCTTGCGTTACCCTTTCCTTGCTTGCCGTGAATTGCCTAGCCGTGCGTTGTCGTGCATTAGCCTCGCCTTGCCTTACCGTGCCTTGCCTTGCGTTACCCTTTCCTTGCCTGGCCGTTCATTGCTTAGCATTGCGTTGCCGTGCCTTAGCCTTGTTTCCGCTTGCCGTGCCGTGCCTTTTGTTACACTTGCCTTGCCTTGTGTGCCTTGCCTTTATTTCCTTCCGTTACTCTTTCCTTGCCTAGCCGTGCACTGCGTAGCCTTGCGTTGTCGTGCATTACCCTTGCCTCGCCTGACCGTGCCTTGCCTTGCGTTACCCTTTCCTTGCCTTGCCGTGCATTGCCTAGCCCTGCGTTGTCGTGCCTTAGCCTTGTTTCCCCTTACCCTGCCGTTCCTTCCGTTACCCTTGCCTTCCCCTGCTTTCCCTTGCCTTCCTTGCCTTCCGTTACTCTTTGCTTGCCTTCCGTGCATTGCCTAGCCTTGCGTTGTCGTGCCTTAGACTTGCCTCGCCTGACCGTGCCTTGCCTTGCGTTACCCTTTCCTTGCCTTGCCGTGCATTGCCTAGCCGTGCGTTGTCGTGCATCAGCCTTGCCTTGCCTCACCGTGCCTTGCCTTGCGTTACACTTTCCTTGCATTGCCGTGCATTGCATAGCCCTGCGTTGCCCTGCCTTAGCCTTGTTTCCCCTTGCCGTGCCGTTCCTTCCGTTACCCTTGCCTTGCCTTGCTTTCCCTTGCCTTCCTTGCCTTCCGTTACTCTTGGCTTGTCTTCCGTGCATTGCCTAGCCTTGCGTTGTCGTGCCTTAGCCTTGCCTCGCCTGACCGTGCCTTGCCTTGCGTTACCCTTACCTTGCCTTACCCTGCATTGCCTAGCCGTTCGTGGTCGTGCCTTAGCCTTGTTTGCCCTTGCCGTGCCGTTCCTTCCGTTACCCTTGCCTTGCTTTCCCTTGCCTTCCTTGCCTTCCGTTACTCTTTGCTTGCCTTCCGTGCATTGCCTAGCCTTGCGTTGTCGTGTCTTAGCCTTTTTTCACCTTGCCATAGCCTTGCTTGCGTTGCCTTGCTTTGCCTTTCCTTCCTTGCCTTCCGTTACTCTTTGCTTCCCTTCCGTGCATTGCCTAGACTTGCGTGGTCGTGCCTTAGCCTTTTTTCACCTTGCCATAGCCTTGCTTGCGTTGCCTTGCTTTGCATTGCATTCCTTGCCTTCCGTTACTCTTTGCTTGCCTTCCGTGCATTGCCTAGCCTTGCGTTGTCGTGCATTAGCCTTGCCTCCCCAAACCGTGCCTTGCCTTGCGTTACCCTTTCCTTGCCTTACCCTGCATTGCCTAGCCCTGTGTTGTCGTGCCTTAGCCTTGTTTCCCCTTGCCGTGCCGTTCCTTTCGTTACCCTTGCCTTCCCCTGCTTTCCCTTGCATTCCTTGCCTTCCGTGACTCTTTGCTTGCCTTCCGTGCATTGCCTAGCCTTGCGTATTCGTGCCTTAGCCTTGCCTCGCCTGACCGTGCCTTGCCTTGCCTTACCCTTTCCTTGCCTTGCCGTGAATTGCCTAGCCGTGCGTTGTCGTGCATTAGCCTCGCCTTGCCTTACCGTGCCTTGCCTTGCGTTACCCTTTCCTTTCCTGGCCGTTCATTGCTTAGCCTTGCGTTGCCGTGCCTTAGCCTTCTTTCCCCTTGCCGTGCCGTGCCTTTTGTTACACTTGCCTTGCCTTTTTTGCCTTGCCTTTATTTCCTTCCGTTACTCTTTCCTTGCCTAGCCGTGCACTGCGTAGCCTTGCGTTGTCGTGCATTACCCTTGCCTCGCCTGACCGTGCCTTGCCATGCGTTACCCTTTCCTTGCCTTGCCGTGCATTGCCTAGCCCTGCGTTGTCGTGCCTTAGCCTTGTTTCCCCTTACCCTGCCGTTCCTTCCGTTACCCTTGCCTTCCCCTGCTTTCCCTTGCCTTCCTTGCCTTCCGTTACTCTTTCCTTGCCTTGCCTTGCATTGCCTAGCAGTGCGTTGTCGGCCTTAGCCTTGTTTCCCCTTGCCATAGCCTCGCTTGCGTTGCCTTGCTTTGCCTTGCCTTCCTTGCTTTCCGTTACTCTTTGCTTGCCTTCCGTGCATTGCCTAGCCTTGCGTGGTCGTGCCTTAGCCTTTTTTCACCTTGCCATAGCCTTGCTTGCCTTGCCTTGCTTTGCCTTGCATTCCTTGCCTTCTGTTACTCTTTGCTTGCTTTCCGTGCATTGCCTAGCCTTGCGTTGTCGTGCATTAGACTTGCCTCCCCAAACCGTGCCTTGCCTTGTGTTACCCTTTCCTTACCTTACCCTGCATTGCCTAGCCCTGTGTTGTCGTGCCTTAGCCTTGTTTCCCCTTACCGTGCCGTTCCTTTCGTTACCCTTGCCTTCCCCTGCTTTCCCTTGCATTCCTTGCCTTCCGTTACTCTTTGCTTGCCTTCCGTGCATTGCCTAGCCTTGCGTTGTCGTGCCTTACCCTTGCCTCGCCTGACCGTGCCTTGCCTTGCGTTACCCTTACCTTGCCTTGCCCTGCATTGCCTAGCCCTGTGTTGTCGTGCCTTAGCCTTGTTTCCCCTTACCGTGCCGTTCCTTTCGTTACCCTTGCCTTCCCCTGCTTTCCCTTGCATTCCTTGCCTTCCGTTACTCTTTGCTTGCCTTCCGTGCATTGCCTAGCCTTGCGTAGTCGTGCCTTAGCCTTGCCTCGCCTGAGCGTGCCTTGCCTTGCGTTACCCTTTCCTTGCCTTGCAGTGCATTTCCTAGCCGTTCGTTGTCGTGCCTTAGCCTTGTTTGCCCTTGCCGTGCCGTTCCTTCCGTTACCCTTGCCTTGCTTTCCCTTGCCTTCCTTGCCTTCCGTTACTCTTTGCTAGCCTTCCGTGCATTGCCTAGCCTTGCGTTGTCGTGTCTTAGCCTTTTTTCACCTTGCCATAGCCTTGCTTGCGTTGCCTTGCTTTGCCTTCCCTTCCTTGCCTTCCGTTAGTCTTTCCTTCCCTTCCGTGCATTGCCTAGCCTTCCGTGGTCGTGCCTTAGCCTTTTTTCACCTTGCCATAGCCTTGCTTGCGTTGCCTTGCTTTGCATTGCATTCCTTGCCTTCCGTTACTCTTTGCTTGCCTTCCGTGCATTGCCTAGCCTTGCGTAGTCGTGCCTTAGCCTTGCCTCGCCTCACCGTGCCTTGCCTTGCGTTACCCTTTCCTTGCGTTGCCGTGAATTGCCTAGCCGTGCGTTGTCGTGCATTAGCCTCGCCTTGCCTTACCGTGCCTTGCCTTGCGTTACCCTTTCCTTGCCTGGCCGTTCATTGCTTAGCCTTGCGTTGCCGTGCCTTAGCCTTGTTTCCCCTTGCCGTGCCGTGCCTTTTGTTACACTTGCCTTGCCTTGTTTGCCTTGCCTTTATTTCCTTCCGTTACTCTTTCCTTGCCTAGCCGTGCACTGCGTAGCCTTGCGTTGTCGTGCATTACCCTTGCCTCGCCTGACCGTGCCTTGCCTTGCGTTACCCTTTCCTTGCCTTGCCGTGCATTGCCTAGCCCTGCGTTGTCGTGCCTTAGCCTTGTTTCCCCTTGCCGTGCCGTTCCTTCCGTTACCCTTGCCTTGACTTGCTTTCCCTTGCCTTACTTGCCTTCCGTTACTCTTTGCTTGCCTTCCGTGCATTGCCTAGCCTTGCGTTGTCGTGCATTAGCCTTGCCTCCCGAAACCGTGCCTTGCCTTGCGTTACCCTTTCCGTGCCTTGCCCTGCATTGCCTAGAACTGTGTTGTCGTGCCTTAGCCTTGTTTCCCCTTGCCGTGCAGTGCCTGTTGTTACACTTGCCTTGCCGTGCTTTGCCTTGCCTTCCTTTCCTTCCGTTACTCTTTCCTTGCGTAGCCGTGCACTGCCTAGCCTTGCGATGTCGTGCATTAGCTTTGCCTCGCCTGACAGTGCCTTGCCTTGCGTTACCCTTTCCTTGCCTTGCCGTGCATTGCCTAGCCCTGCGTTGCCGTGCCTTAGCCTTGTCTAGCCTTACCGTGCCTCGCCTTGCGTTACCCTTTCCTTGCCTGGCCGTGCATTGCCTAGCCGTGCGTTGCCGTTCCTTAGCCTTGTTTCCCCTTGCCGTGCCTTTCCTTTTGTTACACTTGCCTTGCCTTGCTTTGCCTTGCCTTCCTTTCCTTCCGTTACTCTTTACTTGCCTAGCCGTGCACTGCCTAGCCTTGCGATGTCGTGCATTAGCTTTGCCTCGCCTGACAGTGCCTTGCCTTGCGTTACCCTTTCCTTGCCTTGCCGTGCATTGCCTACCCCTGCGTTGCCGTGCCTTAGCCTTGTTTCCCCTTGCCGAGCCGTTCCTTCCGTTACCCTTGCCTTGCCTTGGTTTCCCTTGCCTTCCTTGCCTTCCGTTACTCTTTGCTTGCCTTCCGTGCATTGCCTAGCCTTGCGTTGTCGTGCATTAGCCTTGCCTCTGCTGACCGTGCCTTGCCTTTCGTTACCCTTTCCTTGCCTGGCCGTGCATTGCCTAGCCGTGCGTTGCCGTTCCTTAGCCTTGTTTCCCCTTGCCGTGCCTTGCCTTTCGTTACACTTGCCTTGCCTTGCTTTGCCTTGCCTTCCTTTCCTTCCGTTACTCTTTCCTTGCCTAGCCGTGCACTGCCTAGCCTTGCGTTGTCGTGCATTAGCTTTGCCTCCCCAAACCGTGCCTTGCCTTGCGTTACCATTTCCTTGCCTTGCCCTGCATTGCCTAGCCGTGCGTTGCCGTGCCTTAGCCTTGTTTCCCCTTGCCGTGCCGTTCCTTCTGGTAACCTTGCCTTGCCTTGCTTTCCCTTGCCTTCCTTGCGTTCCGTTACTCTTTGCTTGCCTTCCATGCATTGCCTAGCCTTTCGTTGTCGTGCCTTAGCCTTGCCTCGCCTGACCGTGCCTTGCCTTGCGTTACGCTTTCCTTGCCTTGCAGTGCATTGCCTAGCAGTGCGTTATCGTGCCTTAGCCTTGTTTCCCCTTGCCATAGCCTTGCTTGCGTTGCCTTGCTTTGCCTTGCCTTCCTTGCTTTCCGTTACTCTTTGCTTGCCTTCCGTGCATTGCCTAGCCTTATGTGGTCGTGCCTTAGCCTTTTCTCACCTTGCCATAGCCTTGCTTGCGTTGCCTTGCTTTGCCTTGCATTCCTTGCCTTCCGTTACTCTTTGCTTGCTTTCCGTGCATTGCCTAGCCTTGCGTTGTCGTGCATTAGACTTGCCTCCCCAAACCGTGCCTTGCCTTGTGTTACCCTTTCCTTACCTTACCCTGCATTGCCTAGCCCTGTGTTGTCGTGCCTTAGCCTTGTTTCCCCTTGCCGTGCCGTTCCTTCCGTTACCCTTGCCTTGCTTTCCCTTGCCTTCCTTGCCTTCCGTTACTCTTTGCTTGCCTTCCGTGCATTGCCTAGCCTTGCGTTGTCGTGTCTTAGCCTTTTTTCACCTTGCCATAGCCTTGCTTGCGTTGCCTTGCTTTGCCTTGCCTTCCTTGCCTTCCGTTACTCTTTGCTTCCCTTCCGTGCATTGCCTAGACTTCCGTGGTCGTGCCTTAGCCTTTTTTCACCTTGCCATAGCCTTGCTTGCGTTGCCTTGCTTTGCCTTGCATTCCTTGCCTTCCGTTACTCTTTGCTTGCCTTCCGTGCATTGCCTAGCCTTGCGTTGCCGTGCCTTAGCCTTGCCTCGCCTGACAGTGCCTTGCCTTGCGTTACCCTTTCCTTGCCTTGCCGTGCACTGCCTAGCCTTGCCTTGTCGTGCATTAGCCTTGCCTTGCCTGACCGTGCCTTGCCTGGCGTTACCCTTTCCTTGCCTTGCCGTGCATTGCCTAGCCTTGCGCTGTCATGCATTAGCCTTGCCTTGCCTCAGAGTGCCTTGCCTTGCGTTACATTTTCCTTGGCTGGCCGTGCATTGCCTAGTCGTGCGTTGTGGTGCCTTAGCCGTGTTTCACATTGCCATAGCCTTGCTTGCTTTGCCTTGCTTTCCCTTGCCTTCCTTGCGTTCCGTTACTCTTTGCTTGCCTTCCGTGCATTGCCTAGCCTTGCGTTGTCGTGTCTTAGCCTTTTTTCACCTTGCCATAGCCTTGCTTGCGTTGCCTTGCTTTGCCTTGCCTTCCTTGCCTTCCGTTACTCTTTGCTTCCCTTCCGTGCATTGCCTAGCCTTGCGTGGTCGTGCCTTAGCCTTTTTTCACCTTGCCATAGACTTGTTTGCGTTGCCTTGCTTTGCCTTGCATTCATTGCCTTCCGTTACTCTTTGCTTGCCTTCCGTGCATTGCCTAGCCTTGCGTTGTCGTGCCTTAGCATTCCCTCGCCTGACAGTGCCTTGCCTTGCGTTACCCTTTCCATGCCTGGCCGTGCATTGCTAAGTCTTGCGTTGCCGTGCCTTAGCCTTGTTTCCCCTTGCCGTGCCGTACCTTTTGTTACACTTGCCTTGCCTTGCTTTGCCTTGCCTTCCTTTCCTTCCGTTACTCTTTCCTTGCCTAGCCGTGCACTGCGTAGCCTTGCGTTTTCGTGCATCAGCCTTGCCTTGCCTCACCGTGCCTTGCCTTGCGTTACCCTTTCCTTGCCTTGCCGTGCATTGCCTAGCCGTGCGTTGCCGTGCCTTAGCCTTGTTTCCCCTTGTCGTGCCGTTCATCCGTTACCCTTGCCTTGCCTTGCTTTCCCTTGCCTTCCTTGCCTTCCGTTACTCTTTGCTTGCCTTCCGTGCATTGCCTGGCCTTGCGTTGTCGTGCATTAGCCTTGCCTCCCCAAACCGTGCCTTGCCTTGCGTTACCCTTTCCTTGCCTTGACCTGCATTGCCTAGCCCTGTGTTGTCGTGCCTTAGCCTTGTTTCCCCTTACCGTGCCGTTCCTTTCGTTACCCTTGCCTTCCCCTGCTTTCCTTTGCATTCCTTGCCTTCCGTTACTCTTTGCTTGCCTTCCGTGCATTGCCTAGCCTTGCGTTGTCGTGCCTTAGCCTTGTTTCCCCTTGCCGTGCCTTGCCTGTTTTTACACTTGCCTTGACATGCTTTTCCTTGCCTTCCTTTCCTTCCATTACTCTTTCCTTGCCTAGCCGTGCACTGCCTAGCCTTGCGATGTCGTGCATTAGCTTTGCCTCGCCTGACAGTGCCTTGCCTTGCGTTACCCTTTCCTTGCCTTGCCGTGCATTGCCTAGCCCTGCGTTGCCTTGCCTTAGCCTTGTTTCCCCTTGCCGAGCCGTTCCTTGCGTTACCCTTGCCTTGCCTTGGTTTCCCTTGCCTTCCTTGCCTTCCGTTACTCTTTGCTTGCCTTCCGTGCATTGCCTAGCCTTGCGTTGTCGTGCATTAGCCTTGCCTCGCCTGACCGTGCCTTTCCTTGCGTTACCCTTTCCTTGCCTTGCCGTGCATTGCCAAGCCGTGCGTTGTCGTGCATTAGCCTTGTCTTGCCTTACCGTGCCTTGCCTTGCGTTACCCTTTCCTTGCCTGACCGTGCATTGCCTAGCCGTGCGTTGCCGTTCCTTAGCCTTGTTTCCCCTTGCCGTGCCTTGCCTTTTGTTACACTTGCCTTGCCTTGCTTTGCCTTGCCTTCCTTTCCTTCCGTTACTCTTTCCTTGCCTAGACGTGCACTTCCTAGCCTTGCGTTGTCGTGCATTAGCCTTGCCTCCCCAAACCGTGCCTTGCCTTGCGTTACCATTTCCTTGCCTTGCCCTGCATTGCCTAGCCGTGTGTTACCGTGCCTTAGCCTTGTTTCCCCTTGCCGTGCCGTTCCTTCCGTTAACCTTGCCTTGCCTTGCATTCCCTTGCCTTCCTTGCGTTCCGTTACTCTTTGCTTGCCTTCCGTGCATTGCCTAGCCTTGCGTTGTCGTGCCTTAGCCTTACCTCGCCTGACCGTGCCTTGCCTTGCGTTACCCTTGCCTTCCCCTGCATTGCCTAGCCCTGTGTTGTCGTGCCTTAGCCTTGTTTCCCCTTACCGTGCCGTTCCTTTCGTTACCCTTGCCTTCCCCTGCTTTCCCTTGCATTCCTTGCCTTCCGTTACTCTTTGCTTGCCTTCCGTGCATTGCCTAGCCTTGCGTAGTCGTGCCTTAGCCTTGCCTCGCCTGACCGTGCCTTGCCTTGCGTTACCCTTTCCTTGCCTTGCAGTGCATTGCCTAGCCGTTCGTTGTCGTGCCTTTGCCTTGTTTGCCCTTGCCGTGCCGTTCCTTCCGTTACCCTTGCCTTGCTTTCCCTTGCCTTCCTTGCCTTCCGTTACTCTTTGCTTGCCTTCCGTGCATTGCCTAGCCTTGCGTTGTCGTGTCTTAGCCTTTTTTCACCTTGCCATAGACTTGCTTGCGTTGCCTTGCTTTGCCTTGCCTTCCTTGCCTTCCGTTACTCTTTGCTTGCCTTCCGTGCATTGCCTAGCCTTGCGCTGTCGTGCATTAGCCTTGCCTTGCCTCACAGTGCCTTGCCTTGCGTTACCTTTTCCTTGACTGGCCGTGCATTGCCTAGCCGTGCGTTGTGATGCCTTACCCTTGTTTCACCTTGCCATAGCCTTGCTTGCTTTGCCTTGCCTTCCTTCCATTCCGTTACTCTTTGCTTGCCTTCCGTGCATTGCCTAGCCTTGCGTTGTCGTGCCTTAGCGTTTTTTCACCTTGCAATAGCCTTGCTTGCGTTGCCTTGCTTTGCCTTGCATTCCTTGCCTTCCGTTATTCTTTGCTTGCCTTCCGTTCATTGCCTAGCCTAGCGTTGTCGTGCCTTAGCCTTACCTCCCCAAACCGTGCCTTGCCTTGCGTTACCCTTTCCTTGCCTTGCCCTGCATTGCCTAGCCGTGCGTTGCCGTGCCTTAGCCTTGTTTCCCCTTGCCGTGCCGTTCCTTCCGGTAACCTTGCCTTGCCTTGCTTTCCCTTGCCTTCCTTGCGTTCCGTTACTCTTTGCTTGCCTTCCGTGCATTGCCTAGCCTTGCGTTGTCGTGCCTTAGCCTTGCCTCGCCTGACCGTGCCTTGCCTTGCGTTACCCTTTCCTTGCCTTGCAGTGCATTGCCTAGCAGTGCGTTGTCCTGCCTTAGCCTTGTTTCCCCTTGCCGTGCCGTTCTTTCCGTTACCATTGCCTTGCCTTGCTTTCCCTTGCCTTCCTTGCCTTCCGTTACTCTTTGCTTGCCTTCCGTGCATTGCCTAGCCTTGCCTTGTCGTGTCTTAGCCTTTTTTCACCTTGCCATAGCCTTGCTTGCGTTGCCTTGCTTTGCCTTGCCTTCCTTTCTTTCCGTTACTCTTTGCTTGCCTTCCGTGCATTGCCTAGCCTTGCGTGGTCGTGCCTTAGCCTTTTTTCACCTTGCCATAGCCTTGCTTGCGTTGCCTTGCTTTGCCTTGCATTCCTTGCCTTCCGTTACTCTTTGCTTGCTTTCCGTGCATTGCCTAGCCTTGCGTTGTCGTGCATTAGACTTGCCTCCCCAAACCGTGCCTTGCTTTGCGTTTCCCTTTCCTTGCCTTACCCTGCATTGCCTAGCCCTGTGTTGTCGTGCCTTAGCCTTGTTTCCCCTTGCCGTGCCGTTCCTTCCGTTACCCTTGCCTTCCCTTGCTTTCCCTTGCTTTCCTTGCCTTCCGTTACTCTTCGCTTTCCTTCCGTGCATTGTCTAGCCTTGCGTTGTCGTGCCTTAGCCTTGCCTCGCCTGACAGTGCCTTGCCTTGCGTTACCCTTTCCTTGCCTTGCCGTGCACTGCCTAGCCTTGCCTTGTCGTGCATTAGCCTTGCCTTGCCTGACCGTGCCTTGCCTGGCGTTACCCTTTCCTTGCCTTGCCGTGCATTGCCTAGCCGTGCGTTGTCGTGCCTTAGCCTTGTTTCCCCTTGCCGTGCCGTTCCTTCCGTTACCCTTGCCTTGCTTTCCCTTGCCTTCCTTGGTTTCCGTTACTCTTTGCTTGCCTTCCGTGCATTGCCTAGCCTTGCGCTGTCATGCATTAGCCTTGCCTTGCCTCAGAGTGCCTTGCCTTGCGTTACCTTTTCCTTGGCTGGCCGTGCATTGCCTAGTCGTGCGTTGTGGTGCCTTAGCCTTGTTTCACCTTGCCATAGCCTTGCTTGCTTTGCCTTGCTTTCCCTTGCCTTCCTTGCCTTCCGTTACTCTTTGCTTGCCTTCCGTGCATTGCCTAGCCTTGCGTTGTCGTGTCTTAGCCTTTTTTCACCTTGCCATAACCTTGCTTGCGTTGCCTTGCTTTGCCTTGCCTTCCTTGCCTTCCGTTACTCTTTGCTTCCCTTCCGTGCATTGCCTAGCCTTGCGTGGTCGTGCCTTAGCCTTTTTTCACTTTGCCATAGCCTTGCTTGCGTTGCCTTGCTTTGCCTTGCATTCCTTGCCTTCCGTTACTCTTTACTTGCCTTCCGTGCATTGCCTAGCCTTGCGTTGTCGTGCATTATCCTTGCCTCCCCAAACCGTGCCTTGCCTTGCGTTACCCTTTCCTTGCCTTGCCGTGCATTGCCTAGCCGTGCCTTGCTACCCTTTCCTTGCCTGGCCGTGCATTGCTTAGCCTTGCGTTGCCGTGCCTTAGCCTTGTTTCCCCTTGCCGTGCCGTGCCTTTTGTTACACTTGCCTTGCCTTGCTTTGCCTTGCCTTCCTTTCCTTGCGTTACTCTTTCCTTGCCTAGCCGTGCACTGCGTAGCCTTGCGTTGTCGTGCATTACCCTTGCCTCGCCTGACCGTGCCTTGCCTTGCGTTACCCTTTCCTTGCCTTGCAGTGCATTGCCTAGCCCTGCGTTGTCGTGCCTTAGCCTTGTTTCCCCTTACCGTGCCGTTCCTTCCGTTACCCTTGCCTTGCCTTGCATTCCCTTGCCTTCCTTGCGTTCCGTTACTCTTTGCTTGCCTTCCGTGCATTGCCTAGCTTTGCGTTGTCGTGCCTTACCCTTGCCTCGCCTGACCGTGCCTTGCCTTGCGTTACCCTTTCCTTGCCTTGCCCTGAATTGCCTAGCCCTGTGTTGTCGTGCCTTAGCCTTGTTTCCCCTTACCGTGCTGTTCCTTTCGTTACCCTTGCCTTCCCCTGCTTTCCCTTGCATTCCTTGCCTTCCGTTACTCTTTGCTTGCCTTCCGTGCATTGCCTAGCCTTGTGTAGTCGTGCCTTAGCCTTGCCTCGCCTGACCGTAACTTGCCTTGCGTTACCCTTTCCTTGCCTTGCAGTGCATTTCCTAGCCGTTCGTTGTCGTGCCTTAGCCTTGTTTGCCCTTGCCGTGCCGTTCCTTCCGTTACCCTTGCCTTGCTTTCCCTTGCCTTCCTTGCCTTCCGTTACTCTTTGCTTGCCTTCCGTGCATTGCCTAGCCTTGCGTTGTCGTGTCTTAGCCTTTTTTCACCTTGCCATAGCCTTGCTTGCGTTGCCTTGCTTTGCCTTGCCTTCCTTGCCTTCCGTTACTCTTTGCTTGCCTTCCGTGGATTGCCTAGCCTTGCGTGGTCGTGCCTTAGCCTTTTTTCACCTTGCCATAGCCTTGCTTGCGTTGCCTTGCTTTGCCTTGCATTCCTTGCCTTCCGTTACTCTTTGCTTGCCTTCCGTGCATTGGCTAGCCTTGCGTTGTCGTGCCTTAGCCTTGCCTCGCCTGACAGTGCCTTGCCTTGCGTTACCCTTTCCTTGCCTTGCCGTGCACTGCCAAGCCTTGCCTTGTCGTGCATTAGCCTTGCCTTGCCTGACCGTGCCTTGCCTGGCGTTACCCTTTCCTTGCCTTGCCGTGCATTGCCTAGCCGTGGGTTGTCGTGCCTTAGCCTTGTTTCCCCTTGCCGTGCCGTTACTTCCGTTACCCTTGCCTTGCCTTGCTTTCCCTTGCCTTCCTTGGTTTCCGTTACTCTTTGCTTGCCTTCCGTGCATTGCCTAGGCTTGCGCTGTCGTGCATTAGCCTTGCCTTGCCTCACAGTGCCTTGCCTTGCGTTACCTTTTCCTTGGCTGGCCGTGCATTGCCTAGCCGTGCGTTGTGGTGCCTTAGCCTTGTTTCACCTTGCCATAGCCTTGCTTGCTTTGCCTTGCCTTCCTTCCATTCCGTTACTCTTTGCTTGCCTTCCGTGCATTGCCTAGCCTTGCGTTGTCGTGCCTTAGACTTTTTTCACCTTGCCATAGCCTTGCTTGCGTTGCCTTGCTTTGCCTTGCATTCCTTGCCTTCCGTTACTCTTTGCTTGCCTTCCGTGCATTGCCTAGCCTAGCGTTGTCGTGCCTTAGCCTTGCCTCGACTAACCGTGCCTTGCTTTGCGTTACCCTTTCCTTGCCTTGCCGTGCATTGCCAAGCCGTGCGTTGTCGTGCATTAGCCTCGCCTTGCCTTACCGTGCCTTGCCTTGCGTTACCCTTTCCTTGCCTGGCCGTGCATTGCTTAGCCTTGCGTTGCCGTAACTTAGCCTTGTTTCCCCTTGCCGTGCCGTGCCTTTTGTTACACTTGCCTTGCCTTGCTTTGCCTTCCCTTCCTTTCCTTCCGTTACTCTTTGCTTGCCTTTCGTGCGTTACCTAGCCTTGCGTTGTCGTGCCTTAGCCTTGCGTCGCCTGACCGTGCCTTGCCTTGCGTTACCCTTTCCTTGCCTTGCCGTGCATTGCCTAGCCGTGCGTTGTCGTGCATCAGCCTTGCCTTGCCTCACCGTGCCTTGCCTTGCGTTACCCTTTCCTTGCCTTGCCGTGCATTGCCTAGCCCTGCGCTGTCGTGCCTTAGCCTTGCTTCCCCTTGCAGTGCCGTTCCTTCTGGTAACCTTGCCTTGCCTTGCTTTCCCTTGCCTTCCTTGCATTCCGTTATTCTTTGCTTGCCTTCCGTGCATTGCCTAGCCTTGCGTTGTCGTGCCTTAGCATTGCCTCGCCTGACCGTGCCTTGCCTTGCGTTAACCTTACCTTGCCTTGCCCTGCATTGCCTAGCCGTTCGTTGTCGTGCCTTAGCCTTGTTTGCCCTTGCCGTGCCGTTCCTTCCGTTACCCTTGCCTTGCTTTCCCTTGCCTTCCTTGGTTTCCGTTACTCTTTGCTTGCCTTCCGTGCATTGCCTAGCCTTGCGCTGTCATGCATTAGCCTTGCCTTGCCTCAGAGTGCCTTGCCTTGCGTTACCTTTCCTTGGCTGGCCGTGCATTGCCTAGTCGTGCGTTGTGGTGCCTTAGCCTTGTTCACCTTGCCATAGCCTTGCTTGCTTTGCCTTGCTTTCCCTTGCCTTCCTTGCCTTCCGTTACTCTTTGCTTGCCTTCCGTGCATTGCCTAGCCTTGAGTTGTCGTGTCTTAGACTTTTTTCACCTTGCCATAGCCTTGCTTGCGTTGCCTTGCTTTGCATTGCATTCCTTGCCTTCCATTACTCTTTGCTTGCCTCCGTGCATTGCCTAGTCTTGCGTGGTCGTGCCTTAGCCTTTTTTCACCTTGCCATAGCCTTGCTTGCGTTGCCTTGCTTTGCCTTGCATTCCTTGCCTTCCGTTACTCTTTGCTTGCCTTCCGTGCATTGCCTAGCCTTGCGTTGTCGTGCATTAGCCTTGCCTCCCCAAACCGTGCCTTGCCTTGCGTTACCCTTTCCTTGCCTTGCCCTGCATTGCCTAGCCCTGTGTTGTCGTGCCTTAGCCTTGTTTCCCCCTGCCGTGCCGTTCCTTTCGTTACCCTTGCCTTCCCCTGCTTTCCCTTGCATTCCTTGCCTTCCGTTACTCTTTGCTTGCCTTCCGTGCATTGCCTAGCCTTGCGTAGTCGTGCCTTAGCCTTGCCTCGCCTGACCGTGCCTAGCCTTGGGTTACCCTTTCCTTGCGTTGCCGTGAATTGCCTAGCCGTGCGTTGTCGTGCATTAGCCTCGCCTTGCCTTACCGTGCCTTGCCTTGCGTTACCCTTTCCTTGCCTGTCCGTTCCTTGCTTCGCCTTGCGTTGCCCCTGCCTTAGCCTTGTTTCCCCTTGCCGTGCTGTGCCTTTTGTTACACTTGCCTTCCCTTGTTTGCCTTGCCTTTATTTCCTTCCGTTACTCTTTCCTTGCCTAGCCGTGCACTGCGTAGCCTTGCGTTGTCGTGCATTACCCTTGCCTCGCCTGACCGTGCCTTGCCTTGCGTTACCCTTTCCTTGCCTTGCCGTGCATTGCCTAGCCCTGCGTTGTCGTGCCTTAGCCTTGTTTCCCCTTACCGTGCCGTTCCTTCCGTTACCCTTGCCTTCCCCTGCTTTCCCTTGCCTTCCTTGCCTTCCGTTACTCTTTGCTTGCCTTCCGTGCATTGCCTAGCCTTGCGTTGTCGTGCCTTGGCCTTGCCTCGCCTGACCGTGCCTTGCCTTGCGTTACCCTTTCCTTGCCTTGCCGTGCATTGCCTAGCCGTGCGTTGTCGTGCATCAGCCTTGCCTTGCCTCACCGTGCCTTGCCTTGCGTTACCCTTTCCTTGCCTTGCCGTGCATTGCCTAGCCCTGCGTTGCCGTGCCTTAGCCTTGTTTCCCATGCCGTGCCGTTCCTTCCGTTACCCTTGCCTTGACTTGCTTTCCCTTGCCTTCCTTGCCTTCCGTTACTCTTTGCTTGCCTTCCGTGCATTGCCTAGCCTTGCGTTGTCGTGCATTAGCCTTGCCTCCCCAAACCGTGCCTTGCCTTGCGTTACCCTTTCCTTGCCTTGCCCTGCATTGCCTAGAACTGTGTTGTCGTGCCTTAGCCTTGTTTCCCCTTACCGTAACGTTCCTTTCGTTACCCTTGCCTTCCCCTGCTTTCCTTTGCATTCATTGCCTTCCGTTACTCTTTCCTTGCGTAGCCGTGCACTGCCTAGCCTTGCGATGTCGTGCATTAGCTTTGCCTCGCCTGACAGTGCCTTGCCTTGCGTTACCCTTTCCTTGCCTTGCCGTGCATTGCCTAGCCCTGCGTTGCCGTGCCTTAGCCTTGTTTCCCCTTGCCGTGCCGTTCCTTCCGGTAACCTTGCCTTGCCTTGCTTTCCCTTGCCTTCCTTGCGTTCCGTTACTCTTTGCTTGCCTTCCGTGCATTGCCTAGCCTTGCGTTGTCGTGCCTTAGCCTTGCCTCGCCTGACCGTGCCTTGCCTTGCGTTACCCTTTCCTTGCCTTGCAGTGCATTGCCTAGCAGTGCGTTGTCCTGCCTTAGCCTTGTTTCCCCTTGCCGTGCCGTTCTTTCCGTTACCATTGCCTTCCCTTGCTTTCCCTTGCCTTCCTTGCCTTCCGTTACTCTTTGCTTGCCTTCCGTGCATTGCCTAGCCTTGCCTTGTCGTGTCTTAGCCTTTTTTCACCTTGCCATAGCCTTGCTTGCGTTGCCTTGCTTTGCCTTGCCTTCCTTTCTTTCCGTTACTCTTTGCTTGCCTTCCGTGCATTGCCTAGCCTTGCGTGGTCGTGCCTTAGCCTTTTTTCACCTTGCCATAGCCTTGCTTGCGTTGCCTTGCTTTGCCTTGCATTCCTTGCCTTCCGTTACTCTTTGCTTGCTTTCCGTGCATTGCCTAGCCTTGCGTTGTCGTGCATTAGACTTGCCTCCCCAAACCGTGCCTTGCTTTGCGTTTCCCTTTCCTTGCCTTACCCTGCATTGCCTAGCCCTGTGTTGTCGTGCCTTAGCCTTGTTTCCCCTTGCCGTGCCGTTCCTTCCGTTACCCTTGCCTTCCCTTGCTTTCCCTTGCTTTCCTTGCCTTCCGTTACTCCTCGCTTTCCTTCCGTGCATTGTCTAGCCTTGCGTTGTCGTGCCTTAGCCTTGCCTCGCCTGACCGTGCCTAGCCTTGGGTTACCCTTTCCTTGCGTTGCCGTGAATTGCCTAGCCGTGCGTTGTCGTGCATTAGCCTCGCCTTGCCTTACCGTGCCTTGCCTTGCGTTACCCTTTCCTTGCCTGGCCGTGCATTGCTTAGCCTTGCGTTGCCGTAACTTAGCCTTGTTTCCCCTTGCCGTGCCGTGCCTTTTGTTACACTTGCCTTGCCTTGCTTTGCCTTCCCTTCCTTTCTTTCCGTTACTCTTTGCTTGCCTTTCGTGCGTTACCTAGCCTTGCGTTGTCGTGCCTTAGCCTTGCGTCGCCTGACCGTGCCTTGCCCTGCGTTACCCTTTCCTTGCCTTGCCGTGCATTGCCTAGCCGTGCGTTGTCGTGCATCAGCCTTGCCTTGCCTCACCGTGCCTTGCCTTGCGTTACCCTTTCCTTGCCTTGCCGTGCATTGCCTAGCCGTGCGTTGCCGTGCCTTAGCCTTGTTTCCCCTTGCCGTGCCGTTCCTTCCGGTAACCTTGCCTTGCCTTGCTTTCCCTTGCCTTCCTTGCATTCCGTTATTCTTTGCTTGCCTTCCGTGCATTGCCTAGCCTTGCGTTGTCGTGCCTTAGCATTGCCTCGCCTGACCGTGCCTTGCCTTGCGTTAACCTTACCTTGCCTTGCCCTGCATTGCCTAGCCGTTCGTTGTCGTGCCTTAGCCTTGTTTGCCCTTGCCGTGCCGTTCCTTCCGTTACCCTTGCCTTGCTTTCCCTTGCCTTCCTTGGTTTCCGTTACTCTTTGCTTGCCTTCCGTGCATTGCCTAGCCTTGCGATGTCATGCATTAGCCTTGCCTTGCCTCAGAGTGCCTTGCCTTGCGTTACCTTTCCTTGGCTGGCCGTGCATTGCCTAGTCGTGCGTTGTGGTGCCTTAGCCTTGTTCACCTTGCCATAGCCTTGCTTGCTTTGCCTTGCTTTCCCTTGCCTTCCTTGCCTTCCGTTACTCTTTGCTTGCCTTCCGTGCATTGCCTAGCCTTGAGTTGTCGTGTCTTAGACTTTTTTCACCTTGCCATAGCCTTGCTTGCGTTGCCTTGCTTTGCATTGCATTCCTTGCCTTCCATTACTCTTTGCTTGCCTCCGTGCATTGCCTAGTCTTGCGTGGTCGTGCCTTAGCCTTTTTTCACCTTGCCATAGCCTTGCTTGCGTTGCCTTGCTTTGCCTTGCATTCCTTGCCTTCCGTTACTCTTTGCTTGCCTTCCGTGCATTGCCTAGCCTTGCGTTGTCGTGCATTAGCCTTGCCTCCCCAAACCGTGCCTTGCCTTGCGTTACCCTTTCCTTGCCTTGCCCTGCATTGCCTAGCCCTGTGTTGTCGTGCCTTAGCCTTGTTTCCCCCTGCCGTGCCGTTCCTTTCGTTACCCTTGCCTTCCCCTGCTTTCCCTTGCATTCCTTGCCTTCCGTTACTCTTTGCTTGCCTTCCGTGCATTGCCTAGCCTTGCGTAGTCGTGCCTTAGCCTTGCCTCGCCTGACCGTGCCTAGCCTTGGGTTACCCTTTCCTTGCGTTGCCGTGAATTGCCTAGCCGTGCGTTGTCGTGCATTAGCCTCGCCTTGCCTTACCGTGCCTTGCCTTGCGTTACCCTTTCCTTGCCTGTCCGTTAATTGCTTCGCCTTGCGTTGCCCCTGCCTTAGCCTTGTTTCCCCTTGCCGTGCTGTGCCTTTTGTTACACTTGCCTTCCCTTGTTTGCCTTGCCTTTATTTCCTTCCGTTACTCTTTCCTTGCCTAGCCGTGCACTGCGTAGCCTTGCGTTGTCGTGCATTACCCTTGCCTCGCCTGACCGTGCCTTGCCTTGCGTTACCCTTTCCTTGCCTTGCCGTGCATTGCCTAGCCCTGCGTTGTCGTGCCTTAGCCTTGTTTCCCCTTACCGTGCCGTTCCTTCCGTTACCCTTGCCTTCCCCTGCTTTCCCTTGCCTTCCTTGCCTTCCGTTACTCTTTGCTTGCCTTCCGTGCATTGCCTAGCCTTGCGTTGTCGTGCCTTAGCCTTGCCTCGCCTGACCGTGCCTTGCCTTGCGTTACCCTTTCCTTGCCTTGCCGTGCATTGCCTAGCCGTGCGTTGTCGTGCATCAGCCTTGCCTTGCCTCACCGTGCCTTGCCTTGCGTTACCCTTTCCTTGCCTTGCCGTGCATTGCCTAGCCCTGCGTTGCCGTGCCTTAGCCTTGTTTCCCATGCCGTGCCGTTCCTTCCGTTACCCTTGCCTTGACTTGCTTTCCCTTGCCTTCCTTGCCTTCCGTTACTCTTTGCTTGCCTTCCGTGCATTGCCTAGCCTTGCGTTGTCGTGCATTAGCCTTGCCTCCCCAAACCGTGCCTTGCCTTGCGTTACCCTTTCCTTGCCTTGCCCTGCATTGCCTAGAACTGTGTTGTCGTGCCTTAGCCTTGTTTCCCCTTACCGTACCGTTCCTTTCGTTACCCTTGCCTTCCCCTGCTTTCCTTTGCATTCCTTGCCTTCCGTTACTCTTTCCTTGCGTAGCCGTGCACTGCCTAGCCTTGCGATGTCGTGCATTAGCTTTGCCTCGCCTGACAGTGCCTTGCCTTGCGTTACCCTTTCCTTGCCTTGCCGTGCATTGCCTAGCCCTGCGTTGCCGTGCCTTAGCCTTGTTTCCCCTTGCCGTGCCGTTCCTTCCGGTAACCTTGCCTTGCCTTGCTTTCCCTTGCCTTCCTTGCGTTCCGTTACTCTTTGCTTGCCTTCCGTGCATTGCCTAGCCTTGCGTTGTCGTGCCTTAGCCTTGCCTCGCCTGACCGTGCCTTGCCTTGCGTTAACCTTACCTTGCCTTGCCCTGCATTGCCTAGCCGTTCGTTGTCGTGCCTTAGCCTTGTTTGCCCTTGCCGTGCCGTTCCTTCCGTTACCCTTGCCTTGCTTTCCCTTGCCTTCCTTGGTTTCCGTTACTCTTTGCTTGCCTTCCGTGCATTGCCTAGCCTTGCGCTGTCATGCATTAGCCTTGCCTTGCCTCAGAGTGCCTTGCCTTGCGTTACCTTTCCTTGGCTGGCCGTGCATTGCCTAGTCGTGCGTTGTGGTGCCTTAGCCTTGTTCACCTTGCCATAGCCTTGCTTGCTTTGCCTTGCTTTCCCTTGCCTTCCTTGCCTTCCGTTACTCTTTGCTTGCCTTCCGTGCATTGCCTAGCCTTGAGTTGTCGTGTCTTAGACTTTTTTCACCTTGCCATAGCCTTGCTTGCGTTGCCTTGCTTTGCATTGCATTCCTTGCCTTCCATTACTCTTTGCTTGCCTCCGTGCATTGCCTAGTCTTGCGTGGTCGTGCCTTAGCCTTTTTTCACCTTGCCATAGCCTTGCTTGCGTTGCCTTGCTTTGCCTTGCATTCCTTGCCTTCCGTTACTCTTTGCTTGCCTTCCGTGCATTGCCTAGCCTTGCGTTGTCGTGCATTAGCCTTGCCTCCCCAAACCGTGCCTTGCCTTGCGTTACCCTTTCCTTGCCTTGCCCTGCATTGCCTAGCCCTGTGTTGTCGTGCCTTAGCCTTGTTTCCCCCTGCCGTGCCGTTCCTTTCGTTACCCTTGCCTTCCCCTGCTTTCCCTTGCATTCCTTGCCTTCCGTTACTCTTTGCTTGCCTTCCGTGCATTGCCTAGCCTTGCGTAGTCGTGCCTTAGCCTTGCCTCGCCTGACCGTGCCTAGCCTTGGGTTACCCTTTCCTTGCGTTGCCGTGAATTGCCTAGCCGTGCGTTGTCGTGCATTAGCCTCGCCTTGCCTTACCGTGCCTTGCCTTGCGTTACCCTTTCCTTGCCTGTCCGTTAATTGCTTCGCCTTGCGTTGCCCCTGCCTTAGCCTTGTTTCCCCTTGCCGTGCTGTGCCTTTTGTTACACTTGCCTTCCCTTGTTTGCCTTGCCTTTATTTCCTTCCGTTACTCTTTCCTTGCCTAGCCGTGCACTGCGTAGCCTTGCGTTGTCGTGCATTACCCTTGCCTCGCCTGACCGTGCCTTGCCTTGCGTTACCCTTTCCTTGCCTTGCCGTGCATTGCCTAGCCCTGCGTTGTCGTGCCTTAGCCTTGTTTCCCCTTACCGTGCCGTTCCTTCCGTTACCCTTGCCTTCCCCTGCTTTCCCTTGCCTTCCTTGCCTTCCGTTACTCTTTGCTTGCCTTCCGTGCATTGCCTAGCCTTGCGTTGTCGTGCCTTAGCCTTGCCTCGCCTGACCGTGCCTTGCCTTGCGTTACCCTTTCCTTGCCTTGCCGTGCATTGCCTAGCCGTGCGTTGTCGTGCATCAGCCTTGCCTCGCCTCACCGTGCCTTGCCTTGCGTTACCCTTTCCTTGCCTTGCCGTGCATTGCCTAGCCCTGCGTTGCCGTGCCTTAGCCTTGTTTCCCATGCCGTGCCGTTCCTTCCGTTACCCTTGCCTTGACTTGCTTTCCCTTGCCTTCCTTGCCTTCCGTTACTCTTTGCTTGCCTTCCGTGCATTGCCTAGCCTTGCGTTGTCGTGCATTAGCCTTGCCTCCCCAAACCGTGCCTTGCCTTGCGTTACCCTTTCCTTGCCTTGCCCTGCATTGCCTAGAACTGTGTTGTCGTGCCTTAGCCTTGTTTCCCCTTACCGTACCGTTCCTTTCGTTACCCTTGCCTTCCCCTGCTTTCCTTTGCATTCCTTGCCTTCCGTTACTCTTTCCTTGCGTAGCCGTGCACTGCCTAGCCTTGCGATGTCGTGCATTAGCTTTGCCTCGCCTGACAGTGCCTTGCCTTGCGTTACCCTTTCCTTGCCTTGCCGTGCATTGCCTAGCCCTGCGTTGCCGTGCCTTAGCCTTGTTTCCCCTTGCCGTGCCGTTCCTTCCGGTAACCTTGCCTTGCCTTGCTTTCCCTTGCCTTCCTTGCGTTCCGTTACTCTTTGCTTGCCTTCCGTGCATTGCCTAGCCTTGCGTTGTCGTGCCTTAGCCTTGCCTCGCCTGACCGTGCCTTGCCTTGCGTTACCCTTTCCTTGCCTTGCAGTGCATTGCCTAGCAGTGCGTTGTCCTGCCTTAGCCTTGTTTCCCCTTGCCGTGCCGTTCTTTCCGTTACCATTGCCTTCCCTTGCTTTCCCTTGCCTTCCTTGCCTTCCGTTACTCTTTGCTTGCCTTCCGTGCATTGCCTAGCCTTGCCTTGTCGTGTCTTAGCCTTTTTTCACCTTGCCATAGCCTTGCTTGCGTTGCCTTGCTTTGCCTTGCCTTCCTTTCTTTCCGTTACTCTTTGCTTGCCTTCCGTGCATTGCCTAGCCTTGCGTGGTCGTGCCTTAGCCTTTTTTCACCTTGCCATAGCCTTGCTTGCGTTGCCTTGCTTTGCCTTGCATTCCTTGCCTTCCGTTACTCTTTGCTTGCTTTCCGTGCATTGCCTAGCCTTGCGTTGTCGTGCATTAGACTTGCCTCCCCAAACCGTGCCTTGCTTTGCGTTTCCCTTTCCTTGCCTTACCCTGCATTGCCTAGCCCTGTGTTGTCGTGCCTTAGCCTTGTTTCCCCTTGCCGTGCCGTTCCTTCCGTTACCCTTGCCTTCCCTTGCTTTCCCTTGCTTTCCTTGCCTTCCGTTACTCTTCGCTTTCCTTCCGTGCATTGTCTAGCCTTGCGTTGTCGTGCCTTAGCCTTGCCTCGCCTGACAGTGCCTTGCCTTGCGTTACCCTTTCCTTGCCTTGCCGTGCACTGCCTAGCCTTGCCTTGTCGTGCATTAGCCTTGCCTTGCCTGACCGTGCCTTGCCTGGCGTTACCCTTTCCTTGCCTTGCCGTGCATTGCCTAGCCGTGCGTTGTCGTGCCTTAGCCTTGTTTCCCCTTGCCGTGCCGTTCCTTCCGTTACCCTTGCCTTGCTTTCCCTTGCCTTCCTTGGTTTCCGTTACTCTTTGCTTGCCTTCCGTGCATTGCCTAGCCTTGCGCTGTCATGCATTAGCCTTGCCTTGCCTCAGAGTGCCTTGCCTTGCGTTACCTTTTCCTTGGCTGGCCGTGCATTGCCTAGTCGTGCGTTGTGGTGCCTTAGCCTTGTTTCACCTTGCCATAGCCTTGCTTGCTTTGCCTTGCTTTCCCTTGCCTTCCTTGCCTTCCGTTACTCTTTGCTTGCCTTCCGTGCATTGCCTAGCCTTGCGTTGTCGTGTCTTAGCCTTTTTTCACCTTGCCATAGCCTTGCTTGCGTTGCCTTGCTTTGCCTTGCCTTCCTTGCCTTCCGTTACTCTTTGCTTCCCTTCCGTGCATTGCCTAGCCGTGCGTGGTCGTGCCTTAGCCTTTTTTCACTTTGCCATAGCCTTGCTTGCGTTGCCTTGCTTTGCCTTGCATTCCTTGCCTTCCGTTACTCTTTACTTGCCTTCCGTGCATTGCCTAGCCTTGCGTTGTCGTGCATTATCCTTGCCTCCCCAAACCGTGCCTTGCCTTGCGTTACCCTTTCCTTGCCTTGCCGTGCATTGCCTAGCGGTGCGTTGTCGTGCATTAGCCTCGCCTTGCCTTACCGTGCCTTGCCTTGCGTTACCCTTTCCTTGCCTGGCCGTGCATTGCTTAGCCTTGCGTTGCCGTGCCTTAGCCTTGTTTCCCCTTGCCGTGCCGTGCCTTTTGTTACACTTGCCTTGCCTTGCTTTGCCTTGCCTTCCTTTCCTTGCGTTACTCTTTCCTTGCCTAGCCGTGCACTGCGTAGCCTTGCGTTGTCGTGCATTACCCTTGCCTCGCCTGACCGTGCCTTGCCTTGCGTTACCCTTTCCTTGCCTTGCCGTGCATTACCTAGCCCTGCGTTGTCGTGCCTTAGCCTTGTTTCCCCTTACCGTGCCGTTCCTTCCGTTACCCTTGCCTTCCCCTGCTTTCCCTTGCCTTCCTTGCCTTCCGTTACTCTTTGCTTTCCTTTCGTGCATTGCCTAGCCTTGCGTTGTCGTGCCTTAGCCTTGCCTCGCCTGACCGTGCCTTGCCTTGCGTTACCCTTTCCTTGCCTTGCCGTGCATTGCCTAGCCGTGCGTTGCCGTGCCTTAGCCTTGTTTCCCCTTGCCGTGCCGTTCCTTCCGTTACCCTTCCCTTGCCATGCTTTCCCTTGCCTTCCTTGGATTCCGTTACTCTTTGCTTGCCTTCCGTGCATTGCCTAGCCTTGCGCTGTCGTGCATTAGCCTTGCCTTGCCTCTGAGTGCCTTGCTTTGCGTTACCTTTTCCTTGGCTGGCCGTGCATTGCCTAGCCGTGCGTTGAGGTGCTTTAGCCTTGTTTCAACTTACCATAGCCTTGCTTGCTTTGCCTTGCTTTGCCTTGCATTCCTTGCCTTCCGTTACTCTTTGCTTGCCTTCCGTAAATTGCCTAGCCTTGCGTTGTCGTGCATTAGCCTTCCCTCGCCTGACAGTGCCTTGCCTTGCGTTACCCTTTCCTTGCCTGGCCGTGCATTGCTTAGTCTTGCGTTGCCGTGCCTTAGCCTTGTTTCCCCTTGCCGTGCCGTACCTTTTCTTACAATTGCCTTGCCTTGCTTTGCCTTGCCTTCCTTTCCTTCCGTTACTCTTTCCTTGCCTAGCCGTGCACTGCGTAGCCTTGCGTTTTCGTGCATTACCCTTGCCTCGCTTGACCGTGCCTTGCCTTGCGTTACCCTTTCCTTGCCTTGCCGTGCATTGCCTAGCCCTTCGTTACCGTGCCTTAGCCTTGTTTCCCCTTGCCGAGCCGTTCCTTCCGTTACCCTTCCCTTCCCCTGCTTTCCCTTGCCTTCCCTGCCTTCCGTTACTCTTTGCTTGCCTTCCGTGCATTGCCTAGCCTTGCGTTGTCGTGCCTTAGCCTTGCCTCGCCTGACCGTGCCTTGCCTTGCGTTACCCTTTCCTTGCCTTGCCGTGCATTGCCTAGCCGTGCGTTGTCGTGCATCAGCCTTGCCTTGCCTCACCGTGCCTTGCCTTGCGTTAACCTTTCCTTGCCTTGCCGTGCATTGCCTAGCCGTGCGTTGCCGTGCCTTAGCCTTGTTTCCCCTTGTCGTGCCGTTCCTTCCGTTACCCTTGCCTTACCTTGCTTTCCCTTGCCTTCCTTGCCTTCCGTTACTCTTTGCTTGCCTTCCGTGCATTGCCTAGCCTTGCGTTGTCGTGCATTAGCCTTGCCTCCCCAAACCGTGCCTTGCCTTGCGTTACCCTTTCCTTGCCTTGCCCTGCATTGCCTAGCCCTGTGTTGTCGTGCCTTAGCCTTGTTTCCCCTTACCGTGCCGTTCCTTTCGTTACCCTTGCCTTCCCCTGCTTTCCTTTGCATTCCTTGCCTTCCGTTACTCTTTGCTTGCCTTCCGTGCATTGCCTAGCCTTGCGTTGTCGTGCCTTAGCCTTGTTTCCCCTTGCCGTGCCCTGCCTGTTGTTACACTTGCCTTGCCATGCTTTTCCTTGCCTTCCTTTCCTTCCATTACTCTTTCCTTGCCTAGCCGTGCACTGCCTAGCCTTGCGATGTCGTGCATTAGCTTTGCCTCGCCTGACAGTGCCTTGCCTTGCGTTACCCTTTCCTTGCCTTGCCGTGCATTGCCTAGCCCTGCGTTGCCGTTCCTTAGCCTTGTTTCCCCTTGCCGTGCCTTGCATTTTGTTACACTTGCCTTGCCTTGCTTTGCCTTGCCTTCCTTTCCTTCCGTTACTCTTTCCTTGCCTAGCCGTGCACTGCCTAGCCTTGCGTTGTCGTGCATTAGCCTTGCCTCCCCAAACCGTGCCTTGCCTTGCGTTACCATTTCCTTGCCTTGCCCTGTATTGCCTAGCCGTGCGTTACCATGCCTTAGTGTTGTTTCCCCTTGCCGTGCCGTTCCTTCCGTTAACCTTGCCTTGCCTTGCATTCCCTTGCCTTCCTTGCGTTCCGTTACTCTTTGCTTGCCTTCCGTGCATTGCCTAGCCTTGCGTTGTCGTGCCTTACCCTTGCCTCGCCTGACCGTGCCTTGCCTTGCGTTACCCTTACCTTGCCTTGCCCTGCATTGCCTAGCCCTGTGTTGTCGTGCCTTAGCCTTGTTTCCCCTTACCGTGCTGTTCCTTTCGTTACCCTTGCCTTCCCCTGCTTTCCCTTGCATTCCTTGCCTTCCGTTACTCTTTGCTTGCCTTCCGTGCATTGCCTAGCCTTGTGTAGTCGTGCCTTAGCCTTGCCTCGCCTGACCGTAACTTGCCTTGCGTTACCCTTTCCTTGCCTTGCAGTGCATTTCCTAGCCGTTCGTTGTTGTGCCTTAGCCTTGTTTGCCCTTGCCGTGCCGTTCCTTCCGTTACCCTTGCCTTGCTTTCCCTTGCCTTCCTTGCCTTCCGTTACTCTTTGCTTGCCTTCCGTGCATTGCCTAGGCTTGCGTTGTCGTGTCTTAGCCTTTTTTCACCTTGCCATAGCCTTGCTTGCGTTGCCTTGCTTTGCCTTGCCTTCCTTGCCTTCCGTTACTCTTTGCTTGCCTTCCGTGCATTACCTAGCCTTGCGTGGTCGTGCCTTAGCCTTTTTTCACCTTGCCATAGCCTTGCTTGCGTTGCCTTGCTTTGCCTTGCATTCCTTGCCTTCCGTTACTCTTTGCTTGCCTTCCGTGCATTGGCTAACCTTGCGTTGTCGTGCCTTAGCCTTGCCTCGCCTGACAGTGCCTTGCCTTGCGTTACCCTTTCCTTGCCTTGCCGTGCACTGCCAAGCCTTGCCGTGTCGTGCATTAGCCTTGCCTTGCCTGACCGTGCCTTGCCTGGCGTTACCCTTTCCTTGCCTTGCCGTGCATTGCCTAGCCGTGCGTTGTCGTGCCTTAGCCTTGTTTCCCCTTGCCGTGCCGTTACTTCCGTTACCCTTGCCTTGCCTTGCTTTCCCTTGCCTTCCTTGGTTTCCGTTACTCTTTGCTTGCCTTCCGTGCATTGCCTAGCCTTGCGCTGTCGTGCATTAGCCTTGCCTTGCCTCACAGTGCCTTGCCTTGCGTTACCTTTTCCTTGGCTGGCCGTGAATTGCCTAGTCGTGCGTTGTGGTGCCTTAGCCTTGTTTCACCTTGCCATAGCGTTGCTTGCTTTGCCTTGCTTTCCCTTGCCTTCCTTGCCTTCCGTTACTCTTTGCTTGCCTTCCGTGCATTGCCTAGCCTTGCGTTGTCGTGTCTTAGCCTTTTTTCACCTTGCCATAACCTTGCTTGCGTTGCCTTGCTTTGCCTTGCCTTCCTTGCCTTCCGTTACTCTTTGCTTCCCTTCCGTGCATTGCCTAGCCTTGCGTGGTCGTGCCTTAGCCTTTTTTCACTTTGCCATAGCCTTGCTTGCGTTGCCTTGCTTTGCCTTGCATTCCTTGCCTTCCGTTACTCTTTACTTGCCTTCCGTGCATTGCCTAGCCTTGCGTTGTCGTGCATTATCCTTGCCTCCCCAAACCGTGCCTTGCCTTGCGTTACCCTTTCCTTGCCTTGCCGTGCATTGCCTAGCGGTGCGTTGTCGTGCATTAGCCTCGCCTTGCCTTACCGTGCCTTGCCTTGCGTTACCCTTTCCTTGCCTGGCCGTGCATTGCTTAGCCTTGCGTTGCCGTGCCTTAGCCTTGTTTCCCCTTGCCGTGCCGTGCCTTTTGTTACACTTGCCTTGCCTTGCTTTGCCTTGCCTTCCTTTCCTTGCGTTACTCTTTCCTTGCCTAGCCGTGCACTGCGTAGCCTTGCGTTGTCGTGCATTACCCTTGCCTCGCCTGACCGTGCCTTGCCTTGCGTTACCCTTTCCTTGCCTTGCAGTGCATTGCCTAGCCCTGCGTTGTCGTGCCTTAGCCTTGTTTCCCCTTACCGTGCCGTTCCTTCCGTTACCATTGCCTTGCCTTGCATTCCCTTGCCTTCCTTGCGTTCCGTTACTCTTTGCTTGCCTTCCGTGCATTGCCTAGCCTTGCGTTGTCGTGCCTTACCCTTGCCTCGCCTGACCGTGCCTTGCCTTGCGTTACCCTTACCTTGCCTTGCCCTGAATTGCCTAGCCCTGTGTTGTCGTGCCTTAGCCTTGTTTCCCCTTACCGTGCTGTTCCTTTCGTTACCCTTGCCTTCCCCTGCTTTCCCTTGCATTCCTTGCCTTCCGTTACTCTTTGCTTGCCTTCCGTGCATTGCCTAGCCTTGTGTAGTCGTGCCTTAGCCTTGCCTCGCC
This sequence comes from Macrotis lagotis, assembly GCF_037893015.1. Taxonomy (NCBI): domain Eukaryota; kingdom Metazoa; phylum Chordata; class Mammalia; order Peramelemorphia; family Peramelidae; genus Macrotis; species Macrotis lagotis. Next base: position 161,716 of record NW_027422319.1, read on the forward strand.
TGACCGTAACTTGCCTTGCGTTACCCTTTCCTTGCCTTGCAGTGCATTTCCTAGCCGTTCGTTGTCGTGCCTTAGCCTTGTTTGCCCTTGCCGTGCCGTTCCTTCCGTTACCCTTGCCTTGCTTTCCCTTGCCTTCCTTGCCTTCCGTTACTCTTTGCTTGCCTTCCGTGCATTGCCTAGCCTTGCGTTGTCGTGTCTTAGCCTTTTTTCACCTTGCCATAGCCTTGCTTGCGTTGCCTTGCTTTGCCTTGCCTTCCTTGCCTTCCGTTACTCTTTGCTTGCCTTCCGTGCATTGCCTAGCCTTGCGTGGTCGTGCCTTAGCCTTTTTTCACCTTGCCATAGCCTTGCTTGCGTTGCCTTGCTTTGCCTTGCATTCCTTGCCTTCCGTTACTCTTTGCTTGCCTTCCGTGCATTGGCTAGCCTTGCGTTGTCGTGCCTTAGCCTTGCCTCGCCTGACAGTGCCTTGCCTTGCGTTACCCTTTCCTTGCCTTGCCGTGCACTGCAAAGCCTTGCCTTGTCGTGCATTAGCCTTGCCTTGCCTGACCGTGCCTTGCCTGGCGTTACCCTTTCCTTGCCTTGCCGTGCATTGCCTAGCCGTGCGTTGTCGTGCCTTAGCCTTGTTTCCCCTTGCCGTGCCGTTACTTCCGTTACCCTTGCCTTGCCTTGCTTTCCCTTGCCTTCCTTGGTTTCCGATACTCTTTGCTTGCCTTCCGTGCATTGCCTAGGCTTGCGCTGTCGTGCATTAGCCTTGCCTGCCTTGCCTCACAGTGCCTTGCCTTGCGTTACCTTTTCCTTGGCTGGCCGTGCATTGCCTAGCCGTGCGTTGTGGTGCCTTAGCCTTGTTTCACCTTGCCATAGCCTTGCTTGCTTTGCCTTGCCTTCCTTCCATTCCGTTACTCTTTGCTTGCCTTCCGTGCATTGCCTAGCCTTGGGTTGTCGTGCCTTAGCCTTTTTTCACCTTGCCATAGCCTTGCTTGCGTTGCCTTGCTTTGCCTTGCATTCCTTGCCTTCCGTTACTCTTTGCTTGCCTTCCGTGCATTGCCTAGCCTAGCGTTGTCGTGCCTTAGCCTTGCCTCGCCTAACCGTGCCTTGCTTTGCGTTACCCTTTCCTTGCCTTGCCGTGCATTGCCAAGCCGTGCGTTGTCGTGCATTAGCCTCGCCTTGCCTTACCGTGCCTTGCCTTGCGTTACCCTTTCCTTGCCTGGCCGTGCATTGCTTAGCCTTGCGTTGCCGTACCTTAGCCTTGTTTCCCCTTGCCGTGCCGTGCCTTTTGTTACACTTGCCTTGCCTTGCTTTGCCTTCCCTTCCTTTCCTTCCGTTACTCTTTGCTTGCCTTTCGTGCGTTACCTAGCCTTGCGTTGTCGTGCCTTAGCCTTGCGTCGCCTGACCGTGCCTTGCCTTGCGTTACCCTTTCCTTGCCTTGCCGTGCATTGCCTAGCCGTGCGTTGTCGTGCATCAGCCTTGCCTTGCCTCACCGTGCCTTGCCTTGCGTTACCCTTTCCTTGCCTTGCCGTGCATTGCCTAGCCGTGCGTTGCCGTGCCTTAGCCTTGTTTCCCCTTGCCGTGCTGTTCCTTCCGGTAACCTTGCCTTGCCTTGCTTTCCCTTGCCTTCCTTGCATTCCGTTATTCTTTGCTTGCCTTCCGTGCATTGCCTAGCCTTGCGTTGTCGTGCCTTAGCATTGCCTCGCCTGACCGTGCCTTGCCTTGCGTTAACCTTACCTTGCCTTGCCCTGCATTGCCTAGCCGTTCGTTGTCGTGCCTTAGCCTTGTTTGCCCTTGCCGTGCCGTTCCTTCCGTTACCCTTGCCTTGCTTTCCCTTGCCTTCCTTGGTTTCCGTTACTCTTTGCTTGCCTTCCGTGCATTGCCTAGCCTTGCGCTGTCATGCATTAGCCTTGCCTTGCCTCAGAGTGCCTTGCCTTGCGTTACCTTTCCTTGGCTGGCCGTGCATTGCCTAGTCGTGCGTTGTGGTGCCTTAGCCTTGTTCACCTTGCCATAGCCTTGCTTGCTTTGCCTTGCTTTCCCTTGCCTTCCTTGCCTTCCGTTACTCTTTGCTTGCCTTCCGTGCATTGCCTAGCCTTGAGTTGTCGTGTCTTAGACTTTTTTCACCTTGCCATAGCCTTGCTTGCGTTGCCTTGCTTTGCATTGCATTCCTTGCCTTCCATTACTCTTTGCTTGCCTCCGTGCATTGCCTAGTCTTGCGTGGTCGTGCCTTAGCCTTTTTTCACCTTGCCATAGCCTTGCTTGCGTTGCCTTGCTTTGCCTTGCATTCCTTGCCTTCCGTTACTCTTTGCTTGCCTTCCGTGCATTGCCTAGCCTTGCGTTGTCGTGCATTAGGCTTGCCTCCCCAAACCGTGCCTTGCCTTGCGTTACCCTTTCCTTGCCTTGCCCTGCATTGCCTAGCCCTGTGTTGTCGTGCCTTAGCCTTGTTTCCCCTTGCCGTGCCGTTCCTTTCGTTACCCTTGCCTTCCCCTGCTTTCCCTTGCATTCCTTGCCTTCCGTTACTCTTTGCTTGCCTTCCGTGCATTGCCTAGCCTTGCGTAGTCGTGCCTTAGCCTTGCCTCGCCTGACCGTGCCTAGCCTTGGGTTACCCTTTCCTTGCGTTGCCGTGAATTGCCTAGCCGTGCGTTGTCGTGCATTAGCCTCGCCTTGCCTTACCGTGCCTTGCCTTGCGTTACCCTTTCCTTGCCTGTCCGTTCATTGCTTCGCCTTGCGTTGCCCCTGCCTTAGCCTTGTTTCCCCTTGCCGTGCTGTGCCTTTTGTTACACTTGCCTTCCCTTGTTTGCCTTGCCTTTATTTCCTTCCGTTACTCTTTCCTTGCCTAGCCGTGCACTGCGTAGCCTTGCGTTGTCGTGCATTACCCTTGCCTCGCCTGACCGTGCCTTGCCTTGCGTTACCCTTTCCTTGCCTTGCCGTGCATTGCCTAGCCCTGCGTTGTCGTGCCTTAGCCTTGTTTCCCCTTACCGTGCCGTTCCTTCCGTTACCCTTGCCTTCCCCTGCTTTCCCTTGCCTTCCTTGCCTTCCGTTACTCTTTGCTTGCCTTCCGTGCATTGCCTAGCCTTGCGTTGTCGTGCCTTAGCCTTGCCTCGCCTGACCGTGCCTTGCCTTGCGTTACCCTTTCCTTGCCTTGCCGTGCATTGCCTAGCCGTGCGTTGTCGTGCATCAGCCTTGCCTTGCCTCACCGTGCCTTGCCTTGCGTTACCCTTTCCTTGCCTTGCCGTGCATTGCCTAGCCCTGCGTTGCCGTGCCTTAGCCTTGTTTCCCATGCCGTGCCGTTCCTTCCGTTACCCTTGCCTTGACTTGCTTTCCCTTGCCTTCCTTGCCTTCCGTTACTCTTTGCTTGCCTTCCGTGCATTGCCTAGCCTTGCGTTGTCGTGCATTAGCCTTGCCTCCCCAAACCGTGCCTTGCCTTGCGTTACCCTTTCCTTGCCTTGCCCTGCATTGCCTAGAACTGTGTTGTCGTGCCTTAGCCTTGTTTCCCCTTACCGTACCGTTCCTTTCGTTACCGTAGCCTTCCCCTGCTTTCCTTTGCATTCCTTGCCTTCCGTTATTCTTTCCTTGCGTAGCCGTGCACTGCCTAGCCTTGCGATGTCGTGCATTAGCTTTGCCTCGCCTGACAGTGCCTTGCCTTGCGTTACCCTTTCCTTGCCTTGCCGTGCATTGCCTAGCCCTGCGTTGCCGTGCCTTAGCCTTGTTTCCCCTTGCCGTGCCGTTCCTTCCGGTAACCTTTCCTTGCCTTGCTTTCCCTTGCCTTCCTTGCGTTCCGTTACTCTTTGCTTGCCTTCCGTGCATTGCCTAGCCTTGCGTTGTCGTGCCTTAGCCTTGCCTCGCCTGACCGTGCCTTGCCTTGCGTTACCCTTTCCTTGCCTTGCAGTGCATTGCCTAGCAGTGCGTTGTCCTTCCTTAGCCTTGTTTCCCCTTGCCGTGCCGTTCTTTCCGTTACCATTGCCTTCCCTTGCTTTCCCTTGCCTTCCTTGCCTTCCGTTACTCTTTGCTTGCCTTCCGTGCATTGCCTAGCCTTGCCTTGTCGTGTCTTAGCCTTTTTTCACCTTGCCATAGCCTTGCTTGCGTTGCCTTGCTTTGCCTTGCCTTCCTTTCTTTCCGTTACTCTTTGCTTGCCTTCCGTGCATTGCCTAGCCTTGCGTGGTCGTGCCTTAGCCTTTTTTCACCTTGCCATAGCCTTGCTTGCGTTGCCTTGCTTTGCCTTGCATTCCTTGCCTTCCGTTACTCTTTGCTTGCTTTTCGTGCATTGCCTAGCCTTGCGTTGTCGTGCATTAGACTTGCCTCCCCAAACCGTGCCTTGCTTTGCGTTTCCCTTTCCTTGCCTTACCCTGCATTGCCTAGCCCTGTGTTGTCGTGCCTTAGCCTTGTTTCCCCTTGCCGTGCCGTTCCTTCCGTTACCCTTGCCTTCCCTTGCTTTCCCTTGCTTTCCTTGCCTTCCGTTACTCTTCGCTTTCCTTCCGTGCATTGTCTAGCCTTGCGTTGTCGTGCCTTAGCCTTGCCTCGCCTGACAGTGCCTTGCCAAGCGTTACCCTTTCCTTGCCTTGCCGTGCACTGCCTAGCCTTGCCTTGTCGTGCATTAGTCTTGCCTTGCCTGACCGTGCCTTGCCTGGCGTTACCCTTTCCTTGCCTTGCCGTGCATTGCCTAGCCGTGCGTTGTCGTGCCTTAGCCTTGTTTCCCCTTGCCGTGCCGTTCATTCCGTTACCCTTGCCTTGCTTTCCCTTGCCTTCCTTGGTTTCCGTTACTCTTTGCTTGCCTTCCGTGCATTGCCTAGCCTTGCGCTGTCATGCATTAGCCTTGCCTTGCCTCAGAGTGCCTTGCCTTGCGTTACCTTTTCCTTGGCTGGCCGTGCATTGCCTAGTCGTGCGTTGTGGTGCCTTAGCCTTGTTTCACCTTGCCATAGCCTTGCTTGCTTTGCCTTGCTTTCCCTTGCCTTCCTTGCCTTCCGTTACTCTTTGCTTGCCTTCCGTGCATTGCCTAGCCTTGCGTTGTCGTGTCTTAGCCTTTTTTCACCTTGCCATAGCCTTGCTTGCGTTGCCTTGCTTTGCCTTGCCTTCCTTGCCTTCCGTTACTCTTTGCTTCCCTTCCGTGCATTGCCTAGCCTTGCGTGGTCGTGCCTTAGCCTTTTTTCACTTTGCCATAGCCTTGCTTGCGTTGCCTTGCTTTGCCTTGCATTCCTTGCCTTCCGTTACTCTTTACTTGCCTTCCGTGCATTGCCTAGCCTTGCGTTGTCGTGCATTATCCTTGCCTCCCCAAACCGTGCCTTGCCTTGCGTTACCCTTTCCTTGCCTTGCCGTGCATTGCCTAGCGGTGCGTTGTCGTGCATTAGCCTCGCCTTGCCTTACCGTGCCTTGCCTTGCGTTACCCTTTCCTTGCCTGGCCGTGCATTGCTTAGTCTTGCGTTGCCGTGCCTTAGCCTTGTTTCCCCTTGCCGTGCCGTACCTTTTCTTACAATTGCCTTGCCTTGCTTTGCCTTGCCTTCCTTTCCTTCCGTTACTCTTTCCTTGCCTAGCCGTGCACTGCGTAGCCTTGCGTTTTCGTGCATTACCCTTGCCTCGCTTGACCGTGCCTTGCCTTGCGTTACCCTTTCCTTGCCTTGCCGTGCATTGCCTAGCCCTTCGTTACCGTGCCTTAGCCTTGTTTCCCCTTGCCGAGCCGTTCCTTCCGTTACCCTTCCCTTCCCCTGCTTTCCCTTGCCTTCCCTGCCTTCCGTTACTCTTTGCTTGCCTTCCGTGCATTGCCTAGCCTTGCGTTGTCGTGCCTTAGCCTTGCCTCGCCTGACCGTGCCTTGCCTTGCGTTACCCTTTCCTTGCCTTGCCGTGCATTGCCTAGCCGTGCGTTGTCGTGCATCAGCCTTGCCTTGCCTCACCGTGCCTTGCCTTGCGTTACCCTTTCCTTGCCTTGCCGTGCATTGCCTAGCCGTGCGTTGCCGTGCCTTAGCCTTGTTTCCCCTTGTCGTGCCGTTCCTTCCGTTACCCTTGCCTTACCTTGCTTTCCCTTGCCTTCCTTGCCTTCCGTTACTCTTTGCTTGCCTTCCGTGCATTGCCTAGCCTTGCGTTGTCGTGCATTAGCCTTGCCTCCCCAAACCGTGCCTTGCCTTGCGTTACCCTTTCCTTGCCTTGCCCTGCATTGCCTACCCCTGTGTTGTCGTGCCTTAGCCTTGTTTCCCCTTACCGTGCCGTTCCTTTCGTTACCCTTGCCTTCCCCTGCTTTCCTTTGCATTCCTTGCCTTCCGTTACTCTTTGCTTGCCTTCCGTGCATTGCCTAGCCTTGCGTTGTCGTGCCTTAGCCTTGTTTCCCCTTGCCGTGCCCTGCCTGTTGTTACACTTGCCTTGCCATGCTTTTCCTTGCCTTCCTTTCCTTCCATTACTCTTTCCTTGCCTAGCCGTGCACTGCCTAGCCTTGCGATGTCGTGCATTAGCTTTGCCTCGCCTGACAGTGCCTTGCCTTGCGTTACCCTTTCCTTGCCTTGCCGTGCATTGCCTAGCCCTGCGTTGCCGTTCCTTAGCCTTGTTTCCCCTTGCCGTGCCTTGCATTTTGTTACACTTGCCTTGCCTTGCTTTGCCTTGCCTTCCTTTCCTTCCGTTACTCTTTCCTTGCCTAGCCGTGCACTGCCTAGCCTTGCGTTGTCGTGCATTAGCCTTGCCTCCCCAAACCGTGCCTTGCCTTGCGTTACCATTTCCTTGCCTTGCCCTGTATTGCCTAGCCGTGCGTTACCATGCCTTAGTGTTGTTTCCCCTTGCCGTGCCGTTCCTTCCGTTAACCTTGCCTTGCCTTGCATTCCCTTGCCTTCCTTGCGTTCCGTTACTCTTTGCTTGCCTTCCGTGCATTGCCTAGCCTTGCGTTGTCGTGCCTTACCCTTGCCTCGCCTGACCGTGCCTTGCCTTGCGTTACCCTTACCTTGCCTTGCCCTGCATTGCCTAGCCCTGTGTTGTCGTGCCTTAGCCTTGTTTCCCCTTACCGTGCTGTTCCTTTCGTTACCCTTGCCTTCCCCTGCTTTCCCTTGCATTCCTTGCCTTCCGTTACTCTTTGCTTGCCTTCCGTGCATTGCCTAGCCTTGTGTAGTCGTGCCTTAGCCTTGCCTCGCCTGACCGTAACTTGCCTTGCGTTACCCTTTCCTTGCCTTGCAGTGCATTTCCTAGCCGTTCGTTGTTGTGCCTTAGCCTTGTTTGCCCTTGCCGTGCCGTTCCTTCCGTTACCCTTGCCTTGCTTTCCCTTGCCTTCCTTGCCTTCCGTTACTCTTTGCTTGCCTTCCGTGCATTGCCTAGGCTTGCGTTGTCGTGTCTTAGCCTTTTTTCACCTTGCCATAGCCTTGCTTGCGTTGCCTTGCTTTGCCTTGCCTTCCTTGCCTTCCGTTACTCTTTGCTTGCCTTCCGTGCATTACCTAGCCTTGCGTGGTCGTGCCTTAGCCTTTTTTCACCTTGCCATAGCCTTGCTTGCGTTGCCTTGCTTTGCCTTGCATTCCTTGCCTTCCGTTACTCTTTGCTTGCCTTCCGTGCATTGGCTAGCCTTGCGTTGTCGTGCCTTAGCCTTGCCTCGCCTGACAGTGCCTTGCCTTGCGTTACCCTTTCCTTGCCTTGCCGTGCACTGCCAAGCCTTGCCGTGTCGTGCATTAGCCTTGCCTTGCCTGACCGTGCCTTGCCTGGCGTTACCCTTTCCTTGCCTTGCCGTGCATTGCCTAGCCGTGCGTTGTCGTGCCTTAGCCTTGTTTCTCCTTGCCGTGCCGTTACTTCCGTTACCCTTGCCTTGCCTTGCTTTCCCTTGCCTTCCTTGGTTTCCGTTACTCTTTGCTTGCCTTCCGTGCATTGCCTAGCCTTGCGCTGTCGTGCATTAGCCTTGCCTTGCCTCACAGTGCCTTGCCTTGCGTTACCTTTTCCTTGGCTGGCCGTGCATTGCCTAGTCGTGCGTTGTGGTGCCTTAGCCTTGTTTCACCTTGCCATAGCCTTGCTTGCTTTGCCTTGCTTTCCCTTGCCTTCCTTGCCTTCCGTTACTCTTTGCTTGCCTTCCGTGCATTGCCTAGCCTTGCGTTGTCGTGTCTTAGCCTTTTTTCACCTTGCCATAACCTTGCTTGCGTTGCCTTGCTTTGCCTTGCCTTCCTTGCCTTCCGTTACTCTTTGCTTCCCTTCCGTGCATTGCCTAGCCTTGCGTGGTCGTGCCTTAGCCTTTTTTCACTTTGCCATAGCCTTGCTTGCGTTGCCTTGCTTTGCCTTGCATTCCTTGCCTTCCGTTACTCTTTACTTGCCTTCCGTGCATTGCCTAGCCTTGCGTTGTCGTGCATTATCCTTGCCTCCCCAAACCGTGCCTTGCCTTGCGTTACCCTTTCCTTGCCTTGCCGTGCATTGCCTAGCGGTGCGTTGTCGTGCATTAGCCTCGCCTTGCCTTACCGTGCCTTGCCTTGCGTTACCCTTTCCTTGCCTGGCCGTGCATTGCTTAGCCTTGCGTTGCCGTGCCTTAGCCTTGTTTCCCCTTGCCGTGCCGTGCCTTTTGTTACACTTGCCTTGCCTTGCTTTGCCTTGCCTTCCTTTCCTTGCGTTACTCTTTCCTTGCCTAGCCGTGCACTGCGTAGCCTTGCGTTGTCGTGCATTACCCTTGCCTCGCCTGACCGTGCCTTGCCTTGCGTTACCCTTTCCTTGCCTTGCAGTGCATTGCCTAGCCCTGCGTTGTCGTGCCTTAGCCTTGTTTCCCCTTACCGTGCCGTTCCTTCCGTTACCATTGCCTTGCCTTGCATTCCCTTGCCTTCCTTGCGTTCCGTTACTCTTTTCTTGCCTTCCGTGCATTGCCTAGCCTTGCGTTGTCGTGCCTTACCCTTGCCTCGCCTGACCGTGCCTTGCCTTGCGTTACCCTTACCTTGCCTTGCCCTGAATTGCCTAGCCCTGTGTTGTCGTGCCTTAGCCTTGTTTCCCCTTACCGTGCTGTTCCTTTCGTTACCCTTGCCTTCCCCTGCTTTCCCTTGCATTCCTTGCCTTCCGTTACTCTTTGCTTGCCTTCCGTGCATTGCCTAGCCTTGTGTAGTCGTGCCTTAGCCTTGCCTCGCCTGACCGTAACTTGCCTTGCGTTACCCTTTCCTTGCCTTGCAGTGCATTTCCTAGCCGTTCGTTGTCGTGCCTTAGCCTTGTTTGCCCTTGCCGTGCCGTTCCTTCCGTTACCCTTGCCTTGCTTTCCCTTGCCTTCCTTGCCTTCCGTTACTCTTTGCTTGCCTTCCGTGCATTGCCTAGCCTTGCGTTGTCGTGTCTTAGCCTTTTTTCACCTTGCCATAGCCTTGCTTGCGTTGCCTTGCTTTGCCTTGCCTTCCTTGCCTTCCGTTACTCTTTGCTTGCCTTCCGTGCATTGCCTAGCCTTGCGTGGTCGTGCCTTAGCCTTTTTTCACCTTGCCATAGCCTTGCTTGCGTTGCCTTGCTTTGCCTTGCATTCCTTGCCTTCCGTTACTCTTTGCTTGCCTTCCGTGCATTGGCTAGCCTTGCGTTGTCGTGCCTTAGCCTTGCCTCGCCTGACAGTGCCTTGCCTTGCGTTACCCTTTCCTTGCCTTGCCGTGCACTGCCAAGCCTTGCCTTGTCGTGCATTAGCCTTGCCTTGCCTGACCGTGCCTTGCCTGGCGTTACCCTTTCCTTGCCTTGCCGTGCATTGCCTAGCCGTGCGTTGTCGTGCCTTAGCCTTGTTTCCCCTTGCCGTGCCGTTACTTCCGTTACCCTTGCCTTGCCTTGCTTTCCCTTGCCTTCCTTGGTTTCCGTTACTCTTTGCTTGCCTTCCGTGCATTGCCTAGGCTTGCGCTGTCGTGCATTAGCCTTGCCTTGCCTCACAGTGCCTTGCCTTGCGTTACCTTTTCCTTGGCTGGCCGTGCATTGCCTAGCCGTGCGTTGTGGTGCCTTAGCCTTGTTTCACCTTGCCATAGCCTTGCTTGCTTTGCCTTGCCTTCCTTCCATTCCGTTACTCTTTGCTTGCCTTCCGTGCATTGCCTAGCCTTGCGTTGTCGTGCCTTAGCCTTTTTTCACCTTGCCATAGCCTTGCTTGCGTTGCCTTGCTTTGCCTTGCATTCCTTGCCTTCCGTTACTCTTTGCTTGCCTTCCGTGCATTGCCTAGCCTAGCGTTGTCGTGCCTTAGCCTTGCCTCGCCTAACCGTGCCTTGCTTTGCGTTACCCTTTCCTTGCCTTGCCGTGCATTGCCAAGCCGTGCGTTGTCGTGCATTAGCCTCGCCTTGCCTTACCGTGCCTTGCCTTGCGTTACCCTTTCCTTGCCTGGCCGTGCATTGCTTAGCCTTGCGTTGCCGTACCTTAGCCTTGTTTCCCCTTGCCGTGCCGTGCCTTTTGTTACACTTGCCTTGCCTTGCTTTGCCTTCCCTTCATTTCCTTCCGTTACTCTTTGCTTGCCTTTCGTGCGTTACCTAGCCTTGCGTTGTCGTGCCTTAGCCTTGCGTCGCCTGACCGTGCCTTGCCTTGCGTTACCCTTTCCTTGCCATGCCGTGCATTGCGTAGCCGTGCGTTGTCGTGCATCAGCCTTGCCTTGCCTCACCGTGCCTTGCCTTGCGTTACCCTTTCCTTGCCTTGCCGTGCATTGCCTAGCCGTGCGTTGCCGTGCCTTAGCCTTGTTTCCCCTTGCCGTGCCGTTCCTTCAGGTAACCTTGCCTTGCCTTGCTTTCCCTTGCCTTCCTTGCATTCCGTTATTCTTTGCTTGCCTTCCGTGCATTGCCTAGCCTTGCGTTGTCGTGCCTTAGCATTGCCTCGCCTGACCGTGCCTTGCCTTGCGTTAACCTTACCTTGCCTTGCCCTGCATTGCCTAGCCGTTCGTTGTCGTGCCTTAGCCTTGTTTGCCCTTGCCGTGCCGTTCCTTCCGTTACCCTTGCCTTGCTTTCCCTTGCCTTCCTTGGTTTCCGTTACTCTTTGCTTGCCTTCCGTGCATTGCCTAGCCTTGCGCTGTCATGCATTAGCCTTGCCTTGCCTCAGAGTGCCTTGCCTTGCGTTACCTTTCCTTGGCTGGCCGTGCATTGCCTAGTCGTGCGTTGTGGTGCCTTAGCCTTGTTCACCTTGCCATAGCCTTGCTTGCTTTGCCTTGCTTTCCCTTGCCTTCCTTGCCTTCCGTTACTCTTTGCTTGCCTTCCGTGCATTGCCTAGCCTTGAGTTGTCGTGTCTTAGACTTTTTTCACCTTGCCATAGCCTTGCTTGCGTTACCCTTGCCTTGCTTTGCATTGCATTCCTTGCCTTCCATTACTCTTTGCTTGCCTTCCGTGCATTGCCTAGCCTTGCGTTGTCGTGCATTACCCTTGCCTCGCCTGACCGTGCCTTGCCTTGCGTTACCCTTTCCTTGCCTTGCCCTGCATTGCCTAGCCCTGTGTTGTCGTGCCTTAGCCTTGTTTCCCCTTACCGTGCTG